>NC_000072.6:51714539-51847039 GCF_000001635.26 Mus musculus | reverse complement strand
TGTCCCCTGTCTTTGGGGGGACGTAAACACACAAAGAGGGAATCTAATGCCATCTACTAAAAGATCTTCAATGAGAGGAAGCCCTTGCTAACATTTCCATCCAGTGGCACCTTAGACACATTGCCTCTTTATGCTAAAACCCCCCAGCACTAAGGGCCCTATAAATAGTCTCCATGTGACAGCTCAGAGAAGAAGAGAGGTTTCCTCCAGACATTAGTTGTGCTAAAAGATTCATCATTACCTGCAGTCATGAAATAAATCTTTGATACTTACAACTATAATATCCATGCTCTACGTTTTATTGCAGATATAGGTAGACAGTCATTATTTCTGACACTTTCTCAGCATTACAAGGAGTACTCTAGGGGAAAAACTAGTGTATGGTGTTACAGAAATAGATTGATATAACCACATGGAAACCAGTTACCTTCCCAAGCCACTGTAACCAACGCAATATTCCCTTAATGATATTAAACAGGCACATACATTCCAAATCCAGTGCAAGACTCCTATCTTAATACAACCTCGGTTATCTACAAATTAAGTTGCCAAGAGGGAAATTTATTTATTTTTATATCATATAGCAGTTAACAAGAAATATATTCCTGAATGAAAACAGATTTTTTTATTATTAAACTTTATTATTATTTAGGGGACATTAAAGCAAGACAATGGTCAACAACAATCACATTATAGCACTTGGGGGACATTAGAAAAGCCTTCTGTTAAGGAGCCTTGGAGAGGTTACTACACTGTGGCTATCAGCACCACATGAATTTCAGTAGTGGGCCATCACATAAAAGAAGCTGTCTTGGCCACGAGCTACTTACAAGAGATTCTCTTGCATGCTAGGTTTTTGGTGGTGTGTTGGTGGGAAGTGGTGTTTTGGTTTTGGTTGGTTGGTTGGGTTTTGTTGTTGTTGGTGGTGGTGTTTTTGTCAAACAAGTGAGTTTTGGAACCTTGTGGGCTCTGCCTTACCTGGAAGCCAATACCTTCAGCAGTGACAGTCTCATCAAGAGTTCCACAAAGATAGAGCAGGATGTCAACTTTCCCTATTAGGGTCATTGCTTGTCCCCCGATTCCCTCCCATGTGGTGAACACATTAGAAGGCCTGAAGCTTAAATGCTGATGTGTGGACTCTGAAGAAAGCACTGCCTAATTCAAGATGCTTGTTTGAGGTGTTTTGACTCCCTGCTAGGGCATCGAACAAACTCATAGAGTTGCAGGCCCAGTACTCAGTGCACCCCACCCACTTCCACAGCCCTGTGGGGTCAACAGATACACCTAGACACTACTTTAACAGCATCAAGTGGTCCCTGGGTCACCAAATTCAGCATGCAATATCCACTTCTGAAGAGAGTCATCAGTCAAGAGGAATCTTTGCGTTTGCATTTTTAAAGTCAAGATAATTATTGGTAGTCTCTGCATAACAAATGTAATTTCAATTAGACTCTTTTTCTAAATTAAAAACTATTGCTTGTGCGTAATGAGTATTCCTATTTTTTTCCTAGAGTGCATTTTTAATGTTCTTATTCAGGGACATTAAGAACATTGAACAAAAGATTGTCCAATTACTGTTTAATGTTAACAAATATACTGAATACTTCATTTCTGTGGAAGGAAATGAAGCTAGTGGTTTGGGTCTATAGGAGCTGATGGGGCCATATTTGAAATCAGATGACTACTAAATGGAGGTGTTGGGGGTTTTTTTTGTTTGTGTTTTTAATCTCCAAGAAAAGTTGCAAGGTGCTGTCGAAACTTCCTCAATATTTGGAACATTTACACATGCATTTCTTGTATCGGAAAACGATGATGTTATATGAAATTTCTATATATAGTTGGATCACTGAAAAATACTTAAAAACAATATTGTGTCCTCCTGACGTCACTTTGTTGCTGCTGTTTGTCTGTCTGTTCCACTGGATTTGGGAGCAAGGCATGCATGTGCTGTAGCATGTGTATAGAAGGCAGAAGACAACTTTATAGGGATGGGTTCTCTCCTCCCACCATGTGGGGTCTAGGGATTGAACTCAGTTTACTGGGCTTGATAGCACGTGCCTCTACCCACTGAGCCATCTTGATGGTGCATTAAAAGATACTGCGAAAGAAAGCCATTCGCCATGTGGGTCATGTTAGTATTTTCAGGAAGATTTAAGGACGGAATTGAATGGGAAAGCCATATCTGAAACCCTTATTCCCTTCCTCTGCAAACCTTTTTCCATAGCTGTTAAAGGCCTGGACCCAGTCGCCAGCAGATAGCCTGGCAGTTGGGGGCTGTCATGGTTGTTGATTGAGTGTTTGTTTTTAGGTTTTGCTGGCATGGTGTCTAAAACAGCTTAGAACAGTGAATATCCGTGTATTCTCCCCATCTGACATGGTGCGGCTGCTCTCGGACCCCACCGTACTGTTGCTTCTTTATGACTAGAAAGAAGCAGGTAAACAGATCGCCTGCTAAAACGGATCTCGGGGCTTTCGTTCTTATTTTCCAAAAGCAAGTTGGTCATCGTGTCCTTGAGCCCGAAGAAATGTGGCTGATTGGCTGTTTGTTATTTTTTTAATAATATATGGCATGTATCCAAGAAAGCATTCCGATGACCTCGACAATCAAATGTGATTCTTGGCTGCAAGGTCTGTGGGGGGGATGGCAGGCTGCCAGCCACTCGTACATCATTTACAGGTGCCTGTTTCTGACAGGCCAGCGTTAGTTATTGTAAATGAGTGACAGTCTCTATAACTCACCTGTGAGCTTCACTGCTGGCCCAGGGCTCCTGAGCGCTCCACCCCTAGCGCACAGGCTCTCCCCTCTTGGAGAAGCACTCTTACAGTCCCTCCCGTGCACGCAGGCTGCCTGCTCGTCAGTACGTGCAGCTACCTTGTATGTGATTGACGATAATTAGGTTTCAACTGCCTTCTGATGCAGAAATACACACCATTACAGCATGGCCAGTCCGGCTCCGGCAGGCTTGCTCTGAAAGGGTATTGATTCACTCTCTCGTGTTTTTAAAAGGTCACGGCAATAATTCCATCTGAACTTGCTAAGTGAAAATAGTTTGTAGGAATAATATGGTTGCTTCTTAGTTGCGTCGTAATTAAAGCCACAATGACTGGTGGGTTTGGGGTTTTTTTGTTTGTTTGTTTGTTTGTTTTTAGTGTATTTTAATTATACCCATCACTGTGCTTGTCTTGTCCTGATGAAGTGTGTGGGAAGGTACAGGGCTGGCTGCCTTTTGTGCTAATGTCTTCTGACTTTTGGGCAGAGAGGACTTTTTGTTTTGTTTTCCTACTGTGTCAAGGGAAACCTAGCTCAGCACTTGGTCTCGCAGCCTTCCTGAAGAATCAATGGCGGCTTGAACCATTTCCCTGAATCTGTCATCTGCCTGCCTGTTGTATTAAGACTGGAATACACTGGCTTTGGGGAACAGATGTTAAGTTGCTTACCTTCTGTTCATTTGCACTGGAGTTAAACAGTTTTTGCTAGATTGGTCAGAATATACTATTCTTGGTAGTGATCAGACCATACTAAAATAAGTTTTTTATGAGAGAACATAGATCTTGTATTGTAACTGCTGCAGCAAGTGACAGAAAACGGAGAATAATGTACAAATTGCCGGGATGCTCCACAGGCAGTTGCAATCGCAGCTTTCTATTGTGTCTTCAGTTCTTCAGAGGAAGAGGAGTTTCCGAGTGCTTGAATTGCAAGTTTGGGGAAAGTGGTGCTCAGAGTGGAGCTCCGAGCCACTCAAGTCATCAGAGGGAGAAAAGCCTCAGCTGTTTCTAGTGTCAAAATGAGCCAGTCACTGTACTTGCAAACGAAGGGGCATATTCTCATGGAGCACGGGGACTCACGCGCATAATTACCATTAATGCTAATGGCATTTCTGTCTGTACAGCCCCACACATCAAGATGAGAATAGATTTCCATGTCTTCCTGCTGTGAAAGTCCATTTAATATCATTCATTTTACAACTTATTTTTTAAGATGATGTCCATATTCTGTCATGACATACAGATGCCCGTTAAAGCAAATGTGGGAATGATGGGAAGAGCTGTGGTAACTAAACTTGTTCCTGCGGATGAAATATTACTGGACTCCGATCCATTCATACTCCTTAAACACGGCGCTCTGTTCGGCTTGGAAACTGCTGGCACACTTCTCACACCGCTATAAATTTGTCAGCCTAATGGGACATTTTGTAGATGTTTTCCTTTTTAAGTGCTTTAACGGGGGTAGGTGTTCCATTGAACCAGAGATCCAGCTCAGCGTTTCATTTCCTAGAGATGAGAAGCATATTTTTAATGTCTTATCAGAAATGCCCTGGTGGATGGTCCCTATATTGCTTTGAGGAAAGAAAATCCACTTTGACTGAACTATGGGGCCTCTGTATCAGTGGTCATCGGAGTCTCGGGTCATCTCGTCTCGTCGTTGACTCCATGTTCTCCTTTATGCATCTGGCCCAGGAACTATGGAGACGTCTGTGCTGGTCAAGCAAATTCAGACCCAGGCTTGACTAATCCCTCCTGAGGTTTTTACCATTAACACAAAAGTCAGATTCATCCAAGCTACCCAGTCCCTGAAGGCCAACCAACAGCTATGGGCTAAGGCTCAGACACAGGGGGTGGAGGAATGCGGAAGTCCTTCCCAAGAGTGTTCTCCGGAGCATCTCCATAGGTGCACATAGGTACACAGCTCCTCTAGAGGAAGAGGAGAGCTTCAGAACAGACTGAGGAGGCCACGCAGAGCCAGGTTGCTTCTGGACCACCTGAGATGGCCAACAGTGTGCGGCTCTGTGGCTTTCGTCAAGCAGCTGAACCTCTCTGTTTCCTCACTGGTAAGACTGAGCAGAGTGAATCGCCTGTGTCTATGGGAATTTTATAACCAGTGCCACGTCGAACTTGGCTTTGATCAATAACGGGATTCTGCTGAGATTTTGATACCCAGATGGTCCGCTTACTTTTGGCTGGACTGAGGGATGCCGATGAGATTCGTGGTGTGCCTCCAGTATGTCTGTGAGGATGCCCCAAAGACAGTCCACCAGTCTTGAGGATTCTGGCCTAATGAACGAGCATGTCCCTTCACAGAGTCATGATATGCCGGCATATGGCGAGGTGGGCCTTAGTCATAAGAAGTAGGTCATTCTCCCTAGGGGTTTATCTTCCTCTGCCTCTGCTTTGTCACATGTTCCTCACAGACATTCCCGGAACTGAGATCCTAAATCAACCTCAGCTCCCTCCAGGTGTTTCGGTCACGGTAACAAACAATACGCTAATACGCAGGTGAACCGGTTGAGGTTGCAGGGTTTTAGACATCTTCACACCACAGCGGATGGTACAGAGAAGCTACAGTCCCCGGGGACCGGTTCCCATGGCCAGTCTCATCCCAGACAGGACAAGTTTGTGCTCACCTCTTGACTTGTCTGTTAGCAGTATGGCCCTGAGGTAACCTGCATTCAATCCTGGAGCCAAAAGTGATGGAAACTGCCCAGGCCTTTCCTCCTTTCCTGCTGTGGCCCATCTAGCAAGGGCTATTGCTTCACCTTGGCAATCACTAGGATCCTCTCCACTGCCTGCTCTTAAGAAACTGAGCAGACCTGGTCCCATGCTTCAACTGAACTGATCAAAGATGCTTTAGAGGCAAAAGCAAATTCCCCAGACTCTACAAATGCTCTGTTTTTACCCATTGCCCTGCAGCTCCGTCTTAGATGTCAGTGGCTCCTCCCACATGCATTACAGATATTTTCAGTTAAAACCAAAACCACACCATTTTAATCACGTGGGGGTTTTCTTCCATCTTAGCAATAGAGCTTCTCTAGAAGTCACCGAACTGTACCAGCTGCGCGCTGTGAACCAACACTGTCCAAGACCCAAAAGAGTAAGAGACCATGGCTTCAAAGTGTTGAGAAGGTAACACTAGTCTCGTGTTTAGCAACTTCAGTGAGCTTTCATGTGAATTTGCACTTCCTTGTGTACTTTCCACAACTGGGAGAAGTACGCAGAAGAGCTCATGCCATGGCTCAGAGAGTCAGCGACAGCTGGACAGGTTATCCGGGGTCCCAGGTTGGCAGTGATAAACCTTACTTCAAGTCCTTGCCTCACAGGTGTGGAGCTCTTGGGCCTCCCATTCTTCCAGATGCCACCCCCCCCCCCCGACCATGGTGTCCCTTCTCAGTGTGCTCTTTGTGCACAGGAGATGATGCTATGAGTGGAAGAAGAGAGTGAGGACCACAGAGGCTCAGAGGGGACTCGCTAAGGGCTCCGCCAAGTCTGCGCTTTGTCAATCCTTTAGGTGGCGAGGCAAGGGCAGTGGCTCACCCTCCGAAGCCTGAAGTTTCTAATCCTGCTGTTGTGTACTTTTTTTGAACTCACACTCTTGAAAACTATCAAGGTCAGGACATGATTGAAGAACCCTCTCCCTCTCTTTTTAAGTCACCACGCTTCTATGATATTGTTTTCCACTGAAGAAGTTCTCTTAAAAATGAGGTTGAGATCCCTAAAGAAATTGCTTCAATCAGCAGCAGGGCTTAATGACTGTTAATGGGAAGTGGAGATAGGATAGTAAGTGCTACTTTGATTAATAAGAGAACTGCAGAGAATTTAAATTGTGCCACTGATGGATTATTTTCTTCAAGCTTGATAAGCACTTCTCATTTGT
Organism: Mus musculus; assembly: GCF_000001635.26. Classification (NCBI taxonomy): domain Eukaryota; kingdom Metazoa; phylum Chordata; class Mammalia; order Rodentia; family Muridae; genus Mus; species Mus musculus. The sequence goes on along the minus strand of NC_000072.6, from coordinate 51,840,390 downwards.
TCTTAAATTTGGTCAATACTGTTAAAGGCAGCAAAATGAAGTATAATTAATTCTATTACTGCTGCTCAGACCAAGTGTTACTAAGAAACAGATTATGATACAGACAGCACTGGAAGCCCCCAGAGTTGACAGTTTGATGCCTTGAAAACCTGTCACTGCTTGTTAGGTTGAAAGGACAAAGAACACATTTCTCTGCCCTGACTACCAAACACCTACAACAGTTTGTGTCAATCTGTCCATTGTCCACCGGCCACCATTCTGGGAAAGCCGGTGAGAGGATCGACTGACACTATGATAATCCTTCTTTGGAAGTATAGAGAGTAAATAAAAGATTAAGATAATATATCAGTTAAAATGCTAAAAGCCCAACGCTCGCTTTAAATTAATCACCAAGAAAATGGGGTATTGATTTGACGTTAGATGGCCGTTAAAGAGAAAGCTTCGCATATTTCTCCCATTTCGGAGATTATGCGTCATGCTTTATTTTTGCTATAATCTTATTCAGAAAAAATTGATGAGCTGGTGACTTGTCATATAGCAAGATACCTTATTTTACTGGATAATTTTATCTCTTGTGAGTGCTAATAATACCTAGGTCATCAGACATTACCTCACCCTCCCCAACCCAAGTTTTTTGTAAACATCAAGATTTCCTGAAAAGCTTTAAAAACAAAAACTCCTTTAAAAACTAATTCTGTGTGTGTGTGTGTGTGTGTGTGTGTGTGTGTGTGTTGTGTACAAATCACTATATAAGCATGACAAGGCAAAAGTTATTCTCTACACTGGAATGATGCATAGAGTTCTTCAAGACAGCTCCTGTATGTTCTTTTTGTTTTGTTTTGCTTTTCCAGACAAGGTTTCTCTGTGTAGCCCTGGCTGTTCTGGGACTCTCTGTGTAGACTAGGGAGGCCTCAGAGATCTGCCTGCTTCTGCCTCCCAAGTGCTGAGATTAAAGGTGTGGCCACCACTGCCTGGCAGCTTCAGGATTCTCAATTCAGTGAGTCTAATCACAAAAACTTATTCTGCTGAGTACTTCTAGCTAATTCAAAAAGTGGAATACTTCCAAAGCTTAAAATAAAATTAATACTCTTTCACCGTTTTAAAGAAAATATGCAATTCATGACTCCTATTCTCCAGACTCCATTACAACCGAGGGGAGACTGGGCAGCAGGTACCTGGCCTTCTGGTCACTGTTCACATTTGTCACAGTCTGAATTTCTTCTGGTGAGTATACAGTCACTAAGTGAGTGATTTCAAAGTCATATTTAAGTATAAGAGAGTAATAATGCAGTTTTAAGGGTTCTTTGAATTTCTAACTCTGTCACTAAAAATGTAAACTTTCTATTATGAATTAAGGACTAGTCCTCTCGCCTAGAAGTCCCACAAACATAAGTTCCAAAGATGGGGAAAAAATCGCAGGAAGACCATTTTTGGTCAGCATGTGAGCATCAGGCCTCTGTGCCCTCATTGGCCACAGAGCTTACATTTGGAGTCAGCACCCATGGTGCGAGTTGGAGCTCAGGCCAAAGAGCTGCTCAAAGCCTGGGTTCTTGGAGAAGCTGGGCCACAGGATAGTGCCAAGGAACCGTGAACCAGCTTCTTGTGCCTAGGAGAATGTACTCTCTCTCTCCTGTGTTGTTAAAGCTTGGCTCATCTTGGTGTAAAGTTCAAAGGCCCAGTGCTCAGATGGCTCTCCTAAAGCTGTTTGCTCTAGATGATGTGGTCTGAACCATCCCAGGAATGGCCACAGGGCTAAGGTCGCATTCTTACAGTGGGGATAATTCATGCAATAAACAGAAGTGACCGTGCACCAGGCTCTAGGTAAACATGAAATGCTGGGGCCTTCATGGCTCTGTCCTGGGTGAGCATCCCTGCTTGGCGGGGGAAGGAGGGGGTAGACAATCGCAGGTGCATACACCAGCATGCAGTGAGATATTCTTCCAGATACAAGCATGGAGAAGACACAAGCCAAAGAATGTGGCAACAATGGGGCCCACAGAAGACAAGGGAAGGCAAGATTAGGAGAACTGACCACTAGAGGGAGGAGGACTGAGGGAGACACGAGGGGGTCATAGCCTTCCTTGCCACAGGTTAGACAGAAAGACCTGCCTGCACTGCTTCTCTGCCCAGTCTACACTTTGACTTTTCTAGAACACATCTTTGAATGATGCTCTTGTTTAAAACAAAAAACAAAACCAACAATAACAACAACAACAAAACCAGGAAGGATTGTTTCCATGGCTTTTAGTCCCATCATTCTCAGCGCCTACAATTAGAATCATTTTGATTTTGGTTTCCCAGATTGCTGCAAGACCATTTGAATTGGGTTATTTCCATCCATACTCCATCTCTGTGTTTGTTCATGGAGTTAGGTACAACTTACGACTTTAGAATTACTGTATAATGCTCAGAGGTGTGAAACGCCATTTCAAGTAATGCCTTTCTTCAGTTAATATAGATAAATATTGATGGCAGACGGCCGTAAAACAAGCCATTAAATTCCTCAGTGCACGTGTGTCCCACACACCGCTAGAAGCTACAGAAATCACATTGGGCTCCAAGAACCAGAGCCTGTGATTAGAGAATGCTTCAATTTCCAGCTTCCCTTGCTCCAAATTGGTGGGTAAGGGAGCTTGGTGAAGCCCCAGAACTAGTGAAAGGGACAGAATACCACACCGAGATCGCCTCGCTGGTCTCTCTATCCATCCCACTTCCCTCCACCACCCTAATGAACCCCTGGGTGAGCCTGAAACCTTTGAAAAATGGCAATCAGCTACAAATGGGAGGCCTGGCGCTAGGAAGACAAAGAAGCTTTAAATCTAACCTGGTAGCCCTATAAAGCCTGCTAAAGAACCAGGGGGCAGGGGAGGGGACAATAAGCCCCTCCCTCTGCACCTGCTTTGACTTCAGCTCGGATCACAGTGAATTTGGTTTGGGTCACAGTGAGGCATGGGGAGAGGGGTGGTGTGGGCCTTGTGGGGCCAGGTAATGTTTTTGTTGCCTGAATCTTAGGATGAAAAATGAAAGGCACCATTGCTTCATTTTATCCTCAAGGAGTGCAGCCTGGTATAGATTTTGAAGTTCCACAGTGTGGGGTATGCTTTCTTCAAGGTGTTTTTTAATGGGCTCTGGGTTGTCAAAGACACCACTCTGATAATGAGGCCCGGAGCCCCGTGTGAGGAGGAAACCGTAATGAGGGAGGAGCACCATTTGTTACAGTTATGTGGTTACTTGGCCATAATATCTTTTTGAGGTTTATTAAATCATATAAAATTTCAATTTACACTGTAATATTCTATAAAAGATGGAGCGCACAGAAGTAATAAGTACGACAGCGTTCCTTTCATTTATGAATCATATTGTTGATTGCGTTAACACTGCCACGTCGCGCAGTAGGATTATTTATGTCGGGACAGTAATTTTCTATCTCCAATTTAATTTTGTAAAAGTTAATTACAAATTACAATAAAATGAATGCGGTTATGGAAGGCGGTGAAATGCTGGGGTAGGGTGTTATTGAGGGAAATATTTACACACGCTACTCCTGTGGAGGTCAGAGACATGCCACCTCGTGCCCCCTATATTTGTCGTTCTAGGCTGGTGACATGTCTTCCACAGTCACCCAGCAAGGCTCTGATAGAAAAAGTACCCAACCTCAAGCCCCTTGATCCGAGACCAGCCTACCTCCCTTTAGTAGGGGAAGGTTTGTTATCTACCTCGTATGTTGGGATGGGAAGGCTGGCGAGTGGCTCGGAGGCTCAATGGTGCTTGTTGCTCAAGCCTGTAGACCAGCATCGAATCCCTAAAATCCACATAAGGGTGCAAGGACAGAACTAACTCCACTCAATTTTCCCCAGACCTCTGCACGTGCACTGTGGCCTGCACCCCACCCCCACCCCTTCACACAGACAAGAAGCCGCTGGAAATGAAAGCCAAGGCCTGGAGTCTCTCTGTGCATCCTGTACACTTTCCTCTGGCTTCTTTTTGGTCCTCTCACTAAGTAGGCACGAAACCTCAAAGGCATCCTATTTATTTTACCCAACTCCCACTCTTGTCTCCACCTTATCTGGTCATTCCCATCCCCACCAGCACGCTTGACCATCTTGGGACCCTTTGAAATACCATGATTGACTTGCTAGGTGAAAGACTTTTATATTTCGTTTTTAATAGAGCAAAAGTGACTCTAAATTTGTTAATATTCTTTAGGTTACATAGGACAAATTACAGATAAGTGAATCAGTAATGAAATTTGTAATGAGAATTTCTCAAGTATGAAATGTTGGCGCAAGGAAAGTTAATTGCAGGATTTTACAGCCATTATAGTTTATATCATAAATGCAAAAATGACTAGGGCCATTTAATTACAGTAGGAACACACTAAATTTTTATGGAGTGCCATTTTGTTAAAGAGGTACTCGGAACATTAGAAGCAAATTCCATCCTAACAGTAGGTCCAGGTAGCTTTCACAACATCAAATAAATATGCTATTGCTACAGAATTGTTCCTTAGATACTATAATTGACACAATGACTAATGAGATGGGTTCATTCTCACAGCTTCACATACTCAATTTACAGTGTCTGAAAGTTATTTTTCTCTGCCATCCACGGGCCTAGAAGGAACCAGAAAATCCCTCTTGGAAAAACACTATCTCTGCTGCTTCTCTAATTAACCTTCAAAAATGCATGTTGAAATATAGAAGTTGGTGCCTGGCATGGAAATTGGATCATCTCAGGAAAAAAAGACCCAAGTGCTAATTTGTTCCTTATTAAATATCTGACATGTCAAAATCACAGGTGGTTAATGTTTTAGAGCCTTTTGTCAGGACAGGGACGGCTTTTCCTGTAGCCAGGGCACCGAGGGGTGATTTGGTACCAGCTACTGCAGAATCAAGTATTGCCCTTACTGTGGCTCCAGCCCACCCTTCCTCTCACTCCCTCTCTGCCTCGTCTGGCTTGGGACCCATGGGCACCAGATCCTCCAGCTTCTACTAGAAAGAAGGTATCAGATTGAATACACTTGGATGCCTAAGTGTCTCTCCATAATGTAGACTTGAAGAGGAATTTTCCCTACTTAACTTTCCCCAAGCCTCAGGAACTCCAGAATGGAAAAGCCATTTTGTTCATGAGCCCATTCTCACGTGTGTGTGTGTGTGTGTGTGTGTGTGTGTGTGTGTGCATGTATGTGAGTGTGGAGGCCCAGAGGTGACATTGGGTGTCCCCCAATTGCCCTCCATTTCATGTATCGAGTCAGGATCTCTCACTGAATCCAGAACCCCATGATCCCAGCTAGTCCAGTGTACCCCAGGGATTCTCCTGCCATTGTCTCCTGAGTGCTGGTATTATGGGCAGCCTCCTGCCTGTGAGGCTTTTGCTTGGGTTCTGGATGTCTGTACTCCAAGTCCTAACACTTGTGTTGCAAGTCATTTCTCCACGGAGACACTTCCCAGCCCTAGAGTAGAAAGCTCTTATAGGGGAGAAAGAATAACATTCTCTCTGACTCCTAAAACTGTTTCAGCTTACTCTGTGAACAGGTGCCACCTACATCACCAGGTGAAGAGGACACTTGCCCAGGCAATGTCCCTTTCCCTTCCCCAACCAAATGGAAGGCACTGAGACACACTTGGTCTCCCAGGATTAACTACAGGAGCTAAAGGGAATGGAGTTGGCTCAAACCCCTCTCTGCCAAGTAGCAACAAAGAAACTGAGTTTCTGTGTTCTCATCTAAAACCGAGAATAGGCAGTATGCCCCTTTCCCAAGGTCAGTGCAAGAATATGAAACCCGACAAAGCAAATGTAAATATGAAATTAAGGTACCAGGTACTCATAGAAATGCCAGTCACAACTGCTAGTCTATGGAAATAACCTCAGTATCCATGAGCAGATGAACAAACAGACAAATGTGGCATATGTGCCCTGTGTTAGCTTTGCACTGGCTCATGGTTTTCAAGATCAAGTCCATGGCTAATGGACCTGTAATGCTTTGGACTTGTGAGAAGGCAAACACATCTTGGTAGAAGTCATATGGAGCAAAACATCACCTGTGACTAGAAAGTGAAAAGGAGAGTTTAAAAGGACGGGACCGTAGTCCTCCTGTGCCCTTGATGGATATGCCTCTAGTGCTCTAAAGACCTGGTACTAAGTCCATCTCTTAAAGGCCCCACATTTTCCCAAAGCACCATTCTTGAGAACAAGCTTTGAACACATGGGCCGTTTTCAAGCATTGCAGACATGTTGTGAATAGCACTGGGGTTGCTCAGATTTTCATGCTAATTCAGCTTTCCCAGGAGGGTTGTGGATGAGGAATGAATCACGTACTAAGGTGACTTCTGGTGAACCGTCTCCTCATCTTTACTTGTAAACTAAAGGCTAAAGCCAGCGATTAGGCAGTAGAAGAGAAGAGAAGATGAAGCTGAAAATTTTCAGGGAGAAGGAGGAGAGAATAGAGGATGACAGAAGTGGAGGAGGTGGAAGGAAAATGGAGCAGAAGCACGTGGCCTGGAGAAACCACAAGTTATGAGGGATCTCATAGATGGGGAATAGAGTAGTGTAGCGATAGATCTGCCCAATCTGGGCGTACAGCTTGTATTCATATTAATTAAGTTGTGGTTTCTTTCCCTGGGCTTATTTGGGTTGGAGATTCACCACCATAGCACATGCAAGGCAGCAGTCAAAGGGAGACCCGTGCTACCACATGGGTGACAGTGATGTGCTAAGTGAAAGAACCCAGTTCTGAAAAATCCATATGAACCACTTCACACATCCCTGCAGCAGTCAGCTTCACAGAGACAGAAAGCACAGGGGTGGCGGTGCCAGGGCCTGGGAGAAGGAAGAATGCAGAGCTAGCATTCAGTAGGTTTAGAGTTTCTGATGGATGTGGTCACACAACTATGCTATTTATATCTTGCCACAGATAAAACAACATTTTAAGAAACTCTGTATTGTAGCTATGCCTGTTATTTCTAGGGCAGTGTTATTTTGAGGCTCTCAAAATAAAGAGAGCTAAGTCACATGTGTATGTGACCATACATCCCTCCTCTCCTGCCTCTCCTTTTCTCCCTTTACAAATTATGAATTTATACAGATACCTATGACTCCAAATTAACTCAGTAGGGATCATTTTAATCACATTCATTTTCTCGTTATTGAAACCTTCTTCAACTCCCGTTATCTACAGTGTGTGCACTTACTCGCGGAATTCTCCTGTGTGTAATGGTGTCTCAGCACCGAGGGTACGTGCCCCTGTGAGCAGCACTGTATGCATCACAGCTCCGCCCTTAGCTTTACAGTATGCAGAAGGGACGTTGCATCCCACAGTCAATTAGATTAGCTACTTCTGTCTCTACACCGCTTACCCTTTCATATAGTTACTCATTTACAGAAATTAGTATGATGCTTAATCTCTCGTCAACTTGGTGAGATCTAGCAGCACCCAGAATAGGAGTCCCTCTGAGGGACTAAGTTAGATTGCCCTGTAGGAATTCCTTTGGGGGGGGGAATTCTATTGATTAGGGTAATTGATTGGGAAGACACACCCTAAATAAGGCAGAACTCTTTCGTGGACTGGGTCCTAATTTGCATAAAGCTGAGAAAACTAGCAGAGCGTAAGCATTCATTGCTCTGCTCCTGATTGTGGATGTACTTGGACCCGTGGCTTCAGGCTGCCTGGATTCCACCTTAATGGGCTCTACGCTGCAGCTGTGAGCAGACAGAAAACCTTTCCCCTTGAGTTGTCAGGGTGTCTTAACACAGCATCAGGAAAGGAAACCAACACAGCTGGACACTGGTTAGGGACTCTGTCCGATTGAAAGTTCCCTTCAGGTTGTGGAGACTGAATTATTTGTCATTTGGAGTTGTTCTAGTTCTGTTTTGTTTTGTTTTGTTTTGTTTTGTTTTGTTTTTGTTTCCTGTTGCAGTAATAAATACCATGACCCAAAAGAAGCTGGGGAAAGAAAGTTGGCTTATAGTGTACACACCATCATTAGGGGAGGGAAAGGCAAGAATTCAAGGCAGGAGCTTGAAGCAGAAACCACGGAGGGACACTGCGTAGTGGATTGTTCCCAGGATCACATCCAGCTACCCGTTTTATAGTCCACCTGATCAGGGATGGTAATGCCCACAGTGGACACTCTCACATTAATTAACAATAAGGAAAATACCCTACAGACATACCCACGGGCCAACCTGAGGGAGGCGAGTCTTCTATTGAATGTCTTTCTCCCTAGGTGGATGTAGTTTGTATCAAGTTGACAATAACAACTAAGCAATACAGGGGGGATGTGTGAGACACTACTGTTCTCTTAACGTCTGATCCCTACCAAAGGCTGGACTCAGAGCCCCACCCGTCACTTGGCTTCTCATTACTGTGCCTCATCCTCCCCATCAGTTCTCATCCCCATAGGTCATCAACTTCAGTTTCTGGATTTCTCTCCTATATTTCTTTTTATGAGTGATCAGACCCTCAATCCTTTCTTATCCACCACCCCTGTTTTCTTTCCTGACACGAAGGGCACCCACTCACTGAACAGTAGAAAATGGAAATCTTAAGGTAGACAAACGCTGAGGGAGAAACTAGAATGTTCCAGTCTTAGGAGGCTGGTCTAGAAAGACCTTGGTGTCAAGGAGCCTGAAGGAAAAAAAAAAAAAAAGTAAGGGGATAAAATGTGTAAACTCATAAGAAAAATGGAGTCAACCTTGGGGGACGAATCACATTTCTGATTTGTTAATGACAATAGCGACACAAAGTGCTGAGAGCTCCTGGATTTAGGGAAACCACAAGTCGAGTGGACGGTTTTCTGTTTATTATTCCCATGTGATCACGTGACTGTCGTATTGGCTCCGAACGCCCATGTTTCTCAATCTCCCCTGTGTACACATCATCACCCAAGGAGCGTGGTCAATGAAGATTTGCTTTTACAGATCCGTGTGTAGCCCAAGGTTCTACATTTCTAACAAGCTCCAGGTTTTATTGATACTGCGGGTTCTTGGATCCCATTCTCACAATGAGATTCCATATGCTCTCTTATTTCCAAAGACCCCTGTTCCTTAAATAATGAGTCAACAAATCAGCATGTTCGTCCACGATACACAAGATTCACAATTCACAATTCTGGACTTTGCATTCTTCTGTTTGCTGCAGTCTGGAGCACCTGTTCTGCTAATAAGACAAACAATATAAAGACATTAAAGCATGTTTGCTGATGCATATGACTCATTGTAAAACCAAAGCTTTATAGTCACCCAGAGCGAATCTCCAGCCTTTATAGATGCGCCTGCTGTGAGCGGCAGATTAGATTCAGGATGCGCGGAGCACCTCTGCTGTGTGCGTGCCTTGTTGAAGTTAAAATACCTTAGCTGTAGTGGATTTTATTTTAGCTCCATTGAGCGAGGGTTAATTAGGCCTTGAACTCGTTCGAGATAGTGATCAGTATGTAGCACGGGCCTGACTTTGCAAAATGCTCTACAAACCTAGTGCAGGATTCCTGCTCCAAATTCTGCCCACACTCACGGAGTAAATTCGCTGATCATGGTCTACCCCTGAAAGCTTTGGAATATTGTTTTCTAAATCCACAGGAGACAAAAGACGTGTCTTCTCCCCAGCTTTAGCCACCTTGATTAAGGAAGTGTGGGTTAGAAAAGGTTTTCCATGGAAGTGTCAATTTCATATGTGTTGATATACATAGTCTAGGGCACGCTCAGTACCTGCATATGGAGCTAGCTTCTATGCTCCTGACAGGAGGGAATGCTTGATAGGAATCACAGAAATTCCTACCCCAAGCTCTTGCATCTGTAGGGCCAGAGACATGGTGTCCTCTATAAAGAAAGGATTTAGTTTTAACTTGTCTTTAGATGTTCCTCAGACAACGTCACTGATGTCATCAGAAACTTTAGGCAAGTTAGGAAGCATTTTCTCTCTGTCACCCACAAGCCTTCTTGGCATCTGACATCTCACCCAGGACTGATGAGGGATTTCTCTCCACACTGAGTCTTAGGCCCCTCTCTGACCCCCACTGCTGCCCTGGAACACCGACGTGTGTGCCCACCTCTGACAGCGCTGCAGCTCCCCACCTGTCCTGTGTGTTGTTGGGAGAAATGTATCTTCTCAAAGCTTTGATCACATCGCAGATGACCCTCCAGCCCCTCCTGTGGGGTCACACTGAGAACAGATTTATGTATGTATCTTGGTCCAGCCATCACTCCACCCTTCTCCCACCTGACCCTCCATCCCACATTGCTAACCTGCAGGAGTCCCCTCCCCCCAACCCCACTCTCAACCCTACGCCCACCACTCACCCAGCCTGAGGTCTCACCCACCTCCTACCCTGGACTCTGCCTATTGTCATGTCACTTGTCCAAACCTTCTTCTCTGATACATTTCCTGACCCCACAAAATGAAATGACTCTTCTCCTTTAAACCCTTTCAACGTAGGGCAAGCATTGTGTGAGGGCATTGCGTTCTGCCTCATAGTAGTGACTGGTATGTTTGTTCAGACCTCCAGGCTAGTCCATTTTCGGTCATCAAATAATTGTATTTCTAGGATTCTCTAGGCTGGGTGGCGATGGACTTGTCATGGATGATGCATAGGAGTAAAAGTGACCTGTGTCCCTTCTGATTCATGTGACTGCTGGAGTGAGCCCTCCATATCTTCAGCTACCCATGTTCTCAGAGGTTTTCAATTTCGAGGTGGGACCTGTTTTATCAACCTAGGTCCTTGAGTGACAGCATTGAGCAGAGCCCTCAGATGACCTACAGTGGACATAAACATGGACCAGAAATGACTAACTCTCTCTGTCTCTCTCTGTCTTTCTCTGTCTCTCTCTCTCTCTCCCCACAACCCCCCACCGTGTGTGTGTGTGTGTGTGTGTGTGTGTGTGTGTGTGTGTGTGTGTGTGTGTGTGTGTGTGTACATGCACACGCTCATGTTAAAGTTAGAAGCCATCCAGGGTCTTTCTCAGTTACTTCTCTAACTTACTATTTATCACAGCCTCTCACTAAACCTGAAGCCCAGCAGTTTGGTCACACTGACTGACCAGCAGTTTGGTCACACTGACTGACCAGCAAGCTCCATGGATGCTCCTGACTCTGCCTCTTCAGTACAGGCCCTGACCCCTGGCCTTTGTGTGAGTTCTGGGGACAGAAATCCGGTACTTATACCTGTATGACAAGCACTTTATAGACTAAGCCACCTCCCCAGTTCACACCAGAAATAACCCTTTGATATTTTACTTATTTATTTATTTTTATTTTTATTTTTTTGGTTTTTTGAGACAGGGTTTCTGTGTGTAGCCCTGGCTGTCCTGGAGCTCACTTTGTAGACCAGGCTGGCCTCGAACTCAGAAATCTGCCTGCCTCTGCCTCCCGAGTGCTGGGATTAAAGGTGTGCGCCACCACTGCCTGGCAGGAACTGATATTTTAAGTCACTGGTGCTTTTAACATTTTTACCACAGCAAAACCTAGTTCCAAGGGCTAAGATCCACGAAGGTAAGAATTTAACCTTTGACTCTTAGGTGTCTATGGCCTCTGATGCAGGAATGCAGCACTTACTTGGGGAACTACATTTAATCAAACTGCGTCCAGTGCTGAGCGAAAAGGCAGGACTCTCAGTGAACAGGCTTTCAAGACAGATAGCACATCTCAGCTTCAGGACTTGCAAGTGGCCCTTCAAAGCATCAGTTTCCCTTTTCTGGAGGGAGCTGAGATGCAGCCTCCACCACAGGGTTCCTGCAAGGATGCAGTAAGATAATGCAAATACACACTGTAAATGGCCAATGTAGTGAGGATTTTGGTTTCTTTAAAAACATGGTTCTGTTATGTGACTATGCTTTTGTGGATTTGGGATATGGGGTTGTTTCAGATCATCCACGCATCTAATTATGATTTGTCTCCTGCTCTGGCAGGGCGTGGTTCTGCCAGCTGAATTCTGGGGACTCTTTTTTTGGTTTTTGGTTTTTGTTTTTTCGAGGCAGGGTTTCTCTGTGTAGCCCTGGCTGTCCTGGAACTCACTCTGTAGACCAGGCTGGCCTCGAACTCAGAAATCCACCTGCCTCTGCCTCCCAAGTGCTGGGATAAAGGCGTGCACCACCACTGCCCGGATCTTGAGAAGGGTAAGTGCCAGAGCCCGGAGAGAGGTGGGAGGCGCTGCAAAGGCTGTGGCTGCTCCACTTGCTGCTGCCCCTACTACGGCTGGTTCCTCTGCTATTCTTGCTATTGCTGAATTGCTGGTTGCTAGTTGGAGAGATTCAGATGATGAAGATTGGTCTTGCTCTAAGGAACCTGACGCCCCTAACCATCAGGAACGATCTAAAGAGGTCTATGTTCCCTTTCCCCTCTAACATTCTTTTCCTCCTACCTCGTGTTGTGAAGTTGGACAGGATTAGGGTGGAATAAGGGTTGCAAGGGTAGTAGATATAAGAACCAATAAAGTGGCCAAAAAGCAGGCCTACAGGCCAGTAAACATTATCTATTATTGTTGTTACAGCCACTTTCCAAGTTCTAAAATGGCATTTAATGCTATTTAACTACAGGGATGCTCAACAAAGACTATCTGGAGATCAAATCATTGTAGGGTCAGAGTCTCCTAGACAGGGCAAGAAGAGTCCATGGTGCAGCGAGATCTTACGCTAAGCCTGCTGAGGAGGCGAGGTGAAAGAGAGACCATGCAGCATGAGGCTCTAGCTGCTGGCTTCCCTCCGAACCCTGACTTCAGTTCTTCACAATCGAGAGATAGCCAGAATCCAGGGGGTCTTCCTGAAGGTTCTCAGTGGTTGGATTTTTACCCAATTCTCTCAGGGGTCCCAGTGTTAAAGACAAGCATGCTGCTATCAAAGATGGAGTCTAAGCCAATGTTGCTAGCTGGGGAAAGCAATAAACAAATGAATTAACTAAGGCAAAAAATTCTCCTATTTTTTTAAATCTCTAATTATTGCTTAAACCAATGAAATTGCTAGAATAAACTATGTCTTCAGTAAAAAATGTGTTTGAATGTCTACGTACAGGCTATATTTTATATGCCACACATCCATTAAGAGTCAGAATGCAGCCTTTTCAGATGTCTACCTGTTAATCTGGCCTGTGTCTTACTTAAACTATGATTATTTTTTGAACTAAAACTAAGCAGAACCTACGTTCCTTCCTTCCCATTCATTCCTGTAGTATTAGAACTGACCCCACGAGTTTAGTGAAGTGGCTGATTCAGAATGACACACACATAAGAAAATTCCAGATGTTATACTGGGTTCTGTGCTTGGTCATGTGTGTGTGTGTGTGTGTGTGTGTGTGTGTGTGTGTGATTGGATTGAATATATCAAATGTGAAGTTCATACACAGACTTTGGAGACATAAATACTTGTGGATGACACAAACAGATTTTTAAATATCTCCAGTAGGTAAAATCATGATTAAAAAAAAAAAAACAGTAAAAATGAGAACCCCAGGTCTGAATTTAAACACACAGAGGCTCAAATCAGATACTGCAGCTCTTCAAATACTCTGGTTCATGTAGGAAGACGTGTGAGGGGGTTATTTAGCCCTGCGCTCTGAGTATAACAGCCAGGTGGATGCTTGCCAGTCATCTAACTTGTAACATTCCCCAACAATGGCTCCACCGTGACATGGGGAGAATGGTGTTCAGTGGATGCTTTGTTCAAAGATATGAACTTGGGATGATTAAGATGATGAAGCATCTATGCACACCTGAAATGAAGAATGTTTCAAACATTAAAAGATCTACACAGAACACAACAGTACAGATGTATTTTAAGATGCTGAAGTCTGTGAAAAGAGAGTGACTCAGTCTTGAAGCCAACATTACACGAAGCCTGCCTCATGACTGGCATGACCCAGTGATGGCCCGGGGTTCCTTGTGGGAATGAATGTCTTGTCTTGTCCTGGAAGCATTCTTGCTCAGGGTCCCAGGGAAGGTACAGAAAGGTTTCACCTTGGTCCATAACATTCATGGTTCTGACCAGTTCTATACTAGATTCCTCAAGAGGATCGACTGATATTTTTGGCCTTGGATTTTCTGCCCTCTTCTAAGAACACGTTAGAATGGAAGGCAGCAAGAAGGATAGTTCATGCTTTATACATTTGGCCTGAAAACACATTGGACAGACATAAGACAAGTAGTTACAAAATCAAAGGTTAATTACACAAAAATGATCCTTCTACTGCCAGCCTTGCCAAATAGCATGCCCAGGCACAGGATGCTTCAGTTGGTCATGCGCTGCCACGTGGAAAGCTGGAATGGATGCAGGACTGGTTAACAAAGCTTCCACATCCCAGACCACCGGACAACAATGTAGTTGGAATTCCAACAGAAGGGAGTTGATGCGGCTCTTTTCTTTAACATAATAGATGTTCTGTAGAGTGGTGTGTTTCGTGCTGAGACAATTCATTCCTGCACATGTGACAGGGCCACTGGCTGATTTCACTCTGCTCCAATTAGGAGAAAGCACATATTTTAATCTGCCCCATGGTGAGGTAGCACTTTGCTCGGTAGCCTTGGCAAGCTGGCCATTTAACCGTTTAGTTAGGAACCTCCACTGCAGCCTGTCAATCTGCTGCCAGCCCCAACCACAGTCTCTTTCTGTTGCCAGCACTTTCTGGATTTCGAAGTACAATTAAAGGCCTCTCTGTCACTCTTGGAGCAACTGGGCTGTGGCTGGCCCCTTGGCAGTGGCCACTTCTGGAAACAGACTGAGTGCTATGTATGTGGAGTGGTAAGCACCCTTCCCTTGCCTCTGGCCTTTCCTGGGCATAGAGGCATGGAGAACCTTGACCCGTGGGGCTCTCTGCTCTTTTAAAGTCCTATCTACAATAGCTAGAGGGCAGTGCCAGCTGACTGGGTCACTCGGCCCTGGCCTTGAAGATGGTAGCTCTCCCAGGCTGTCTGCTTGCCTGCCCATGCTCCCTTCTGTTTCACAAAATGGCTCCCCTCCCTGCTATGAGGCACAAAGTCATCATTATCATATTTGGGGTTGGTTTAGAGAAACAAACCATTTGCCCTATCCCTCTCTCTTTCTTCCTATGCCACCTTCCTCTTTCACACTGATCCTTAGGTTCCTTGGTTCTTTGAGTTCTTATACACCTACATGGAACTAGGTAAGTGAGCCCAGGTATAAATTATGGCTGGGCTATTGTCCTCATGGGACACTTGGCACGGTACCATCAAGACAGGCTTGGAATTTGGTCTCAAAATGCCCAGCAGTTGACTTAAAGTAGTTAACCTCTCTTAATTCAAAATAGATTCTCATTTCAAATGATAAGAGCCACAGTCTGGGGGACAATGCACAGACTCCTGAGCCTCAGCACTGTGCTCTGACTGTGGTCCTGTTCAGTGCCAAGGCAGAAACATTGCTTATTCAACTCAGTAATAAGCCTCTGGAAATGTAAAGAACCCAAGGTGAGGGCCAGCCATGCGCAGTCCTGGGGTCAGATGTAGGACTGGACAAAGGCTCTTTTATTGTCTTTCCAGCCTCAGAGAGGCCTGCAGAGGGGAAGGCCAGACTCCCAAGAAGACTGAATCCCATAGAGTCAAATCTGAGCACGTCAGTGAGAAATCCAAACTCCACTGCCCCTCTGAGCTAAGTAAGCACGTTCCCATTTGGAAACTAGGGGGGAAAATCCAAGATTTGTAACTGTTCCTGTGTCCTTCCTAAGTGGTTTCCTTCAGCTCTGCTTCTGACAGCCCAGGGTCAAGCTCAAGCCACTGGCTGGGCCCAGCCCAGATGCTCTGAGCTTCTGTTGTAGATCTGAAGTCACTGAGCCCTTTGTGTGAACTTGCCAAGGACAAAGATCAGTGATGCAGGGACCAGACGACCATAAATTACTGTGTAAGATTACCCCATTTCCAATGTTTTTGCAGAGCCTGGGATACACTGCTTTGAGGCACTTTTACTAAATCATAGCTCCTCTGGTAGAACAGGCACCAGCCTCGGGATCTTGAACCATTTTTCTAAGAGGCACTCACAGGCACGTATGTAGCAGCCTTCTCTTTGTGCTCTGCCTTCCCAAGATAATTCCTCCCCCTCTTCTAGATCCAGCTTTGAGGAATCAAGGGTCCTTAGGCCCCGTCAATGACTCTGAAGAGGGAAAGCCAGCATCGGTCCTACCTGCCCCTCTTCTGACATGGCAAGACTGCTCCAAACACTGACTAGCTGGTCCAATGGGGTTGAGTTTCCAGATCACCGTGTGTGTGTGTGTGTGTGTGTGTGTGTGCGTGTGTGTGTGTGCGTGCAACAGGTTGAATTAGGGTGTCTTCCTCAACCACCATATTTTTTAAAACAGGTTCTCTCCCTGAAGCAGTAGCTCACCATTTTAACTAGATTGGCTGGCTACTGAGCCTTGGGGATCCTCCCGGTTCCTCCCCAGTGTTGGTGTTACAAGGGTGCTCCATACAACATATGCTTTCTTACATGGGTAAAACTGAGGTCCTCTTCTCTTCCCAGCTCCTAGACTACCATTTTTACCTTGGCCCCAAATTAATTTTTGTGACTGCATGGTCTTTCCCAGGATACCTGCAACCACCTGACTATAATACACCCCATTTGTTCTGGAGCAGTGCTGAGCCACATGTCCCCAGTGTGACTGTTTGTGCACTGGTAAGCAGTAGGGATGTATTCTTCACTCATTGTTTCCAGTCCCAGAGCCTACTTTCTCCCCTGGAGGTCCCAGACTCCTTCACAACACATTCCTGCAAACCCAGCTGGTGGGAGAACCCCACCAGGACAGGCACATTGGCTCGCAGCTAGCTCCTGCTTTCTGTTGCATGATTTCTGTGCCATCATAACTTAGCATGGTGCACTGCACCACCAGAAACAAGAGGAGAAAGCAAAGGCTGGGTTCATGGATTATATTAGCTACTTTTCTATTACTGTGATGTCATAAGACACCATGAGCACATCAACTCATAGAAGAAGGAAGGGTTTATTTGGGCTTACAGTTTCAGGGAGATAAGAGTCCGTCACTATCACAGCAAAGAAGTGTGGCAGCAGACAGGCATGGCGACTGGAGCTGGAAGATGAGAGCTGAGGCCTTGTATCTTGAATTGAAATCAAGAAGCAATGGGTATAAACTGGAAATGGCACATGGCTTTTGAAACCCTACGGTCCATCTCCAATAAACAGACTTCCTCTAGAAAGGCCACACCCCCTAAACCTATTCAAACAGGATTACCAATTGGGGACTGAGTACTCAGATGTCTGAGGAGGAGGGAGGTGCATCTCATTCAAACCACCTTGTGTGCTAGGTCTTATCACCCACAGGGGCTGTGCCCAGAAGGTTTCTGCTCTTGCTTCAATGTTCTGTTGTTACTGTCTTGAAGTTCTGAAGATCATTGAATATGGAAGCAAATTAACCCACTTTCCCCAGTGGGCACACAAATTATGTAGCAGTTCTAGAAGGGGGAAAATTTGTTGAGTGTTTACAACTATCTAAAAAAACATGTCCAACTCTTGGCACATAGGCTGCTGTACCCCAAGATAGCAATGAAGGTAGCTCAACACAAAACTACAACCTCATTTAAAATATTACGATATTTCGTGTGTGTGATTCTTTTTGTAACTTGATGCACAGCTCTCAAGTACAAACTTTGTGATTGACATGGTGTCTCAAAGTCATCGACCTGGTGGGCCAGTGGTTGCCAAAGTCTGGTACACAGAAGAATCACCTGATGAGCCCTTAAAACGTCTGACCATCCCAGCCGTTCTCCAAAGCAAAGATGAAATCTGAATGGTAAGAGGGTAGGATGCAGGTCTCAGCAATATTTTTAAGATCCCCCAGCTACCGTGATTCCAAACCAATAAATCTGGGAGCCAGTATCCCAGGTGCTGCACCCCAGAGCAGTTGATCAGCATGTTTGAGCATATATCCTGCACAGGGTTTCAGGATTTGAACCTACTATGTACTTGGCTTAATTGGGCAAGTTTTAAATTCTGCTGTTTTCTGAATAAAATGCTGAGGTCTTTGATCCTTTAAGTGTCCTTAAAATTTGGATTTTGACAGGAGGAAAAAAAAAACTTTTGCATGCACTGTCCATGGACATCCAGAATGCTGGGTAGGGCGAGTGGGCAGATGTCCAGAAACTTCCCATGGTTAGCCAAGCTGCACCACCTGGAGCTGCTTCTGCTCAGAAGGGGAAGTGTTGTGGAGCCTTCCCCTCTGAAGCCTGTCACTGGCAGGTGCGGAAGGGTGTCTCCCACAGGGAGTCGTCTGTCCTCTGAGGCATGCCTGGCATTTGCCCTTCACGGGCAGTACTCTCTACCCCACCTCTACCTGTCCTCATGATCAGACTCCTGCCTACATCTGTGGGTATCAGCTACTCAGGTGCCTCCCTGTGCAACTGTGTCTTCCTGGTTTTCAAAGAGTGTTGGTCCAGCATTGTGGGGCTTCCTTACCTCCATATATATACACGGATTCCACACTTGTTTCCTATTTACACCTTAGCTACCCCCGAAACCACTAGTCCCCTCTCTTCTCTAAGGTGGCACACTGAACAGCGGGCTTCCTTCAAGCCTGTGAGAGCTTTCTTCCCTGTTAAAAGGTAAGTAGATTTCCCAGTGCAACCTTATGATTCATCAATGAGAGGATGCTGGGATTGGGGGTGGAGAAGGAAAGGATGCAGGTGGAAGGGTCCAAGGAGAGCTGTGCAAAGGAAGCTCCAATGGGAAGCAGGTTTCCTTGGGGTCAGTGTGGGTATTTGGGACAAAAGTGTCTAAATTACATGGCAATTCAAGAATGATCAACCTATGACCAGAGTACAGTACCAAAAAGTCTTTGGCCAAAAATAATATATATATATATATATATATATATATATATATATATAGAGAGAGAGAGAGAGAGAGAGAGAGAGAGAGAGGGAGAAGAGGGAGAAGAGAGAGAGAGAAGAGAGAGAGAGAAGAGAGAGAGAGAAGAGAGAGAGAGGGAGAAGAGAGAGAGAGGAGAGAGAAGAAGAAGAAGAAGAAGAAGAAGAAGAAGAAGAAGAAGAAGAAGAAGAAGAAGAAGAAGAAGAAGAAGAGAGGAGAGGAGAGGAGAGGAGAGGAGAGGAGAGGAGAGGAGAGGAGAGGAGAGGAGAGGAGAGGAGAGGAGAGGAGAGGAGAGGAGAGGAGAGGAGAGGAGAGGAGAGGAGAGGAGAGGAGAGACTGATTGGGTAAGGCTCTTCTTCACCCTATGGATACCTAGTCTGCACTTGTTCATTCTGGCTAGCTTAAAGAAAATGGACTTTTGTAGTGACAAATATTAGCTTCTAGCCTCTTTCTTCTGTTTGGCCCAGGTCAGGGACCTGAGACATGTGAATGATTCTGAGGCCTGTGGTCAGGACTTCCTGTACAGAAGAAGCACCTCCCACCAAGAGATGGGATCCGGGCCAGGGAACCTTGTGCACTTAGCATCGTGTGCTGTGGAGCACTTGGTGAACCTTGACCTGTCCTTTCCCATCTTCTGCGTCTCCGGGTTGCTAAGGGAAGAATTTCCCACCATGTCTATGGGGTGAGCTCTCAGTATAGCCGTGGAGAGAACCTGAGAGTCTTAGCTGTTGTTTTAGGGCAAAGAAGAGAGCAGATGGTGATGTACCACTTCAGACTGTAGTGATAGCAAAAGGCAGGCCTTTTCCAAACTCTGGCCGGCAACAGGCTCTCCATGGCTGTTGGATAGGTTTATCTTCTGAACCAAACTACCACATTTTCATCAGATGGCTGTGACTGCTTGCAAAAGATAGTCACAGCTGGTTTTGGGGACTGCTGACATTCCCCGGAGAAAGAGGGGATGAGGGAGGTGATTGGACCTTTGCCTAAGTATCCAGCCACTACCCCCAACTGGTGTACGCAATCCTGCCCTAATTGTATATAGCCTCAAGTTCTCAGGGACGGGCTAGAGGGTCTGAGGAAGACTGGAGGGAAGATGTCCCATGTACACAGCAGCAACCCTGCATGAGTCATTCCTGCTGGGGGACAGACTTTCCAGCGTGTCTACTTTGGGGTCATTCATAGTCCCATCATTATCTCATCACCCATGTTCTGTAAGGAGGCCCAGTAAACTTGGATCCCCAAAGTGAACTTTGGTGGAATCATTACTTGGTTTGTTGGGGCCCTAGGAGAAGGGGTTAGACAGTATTTATGTCTCCCAGAGGAAGGGTTTTTAAGAACAATAGCCCAGCTAAAACCATAGAAAAGCTTGGCTATGGCTAGCTCTGGTCTCTTTGTTCTTGGAAGTCATGAAGGAGCATGCTTACGAACACTGTGATGGTTCCTGTTAGCTGTCAACTTCACAGAGTCTGGAGTCAACTGGGAGACAGCCTCAGAGCATGCCTGGGGGGTGGGGTTGTCTTGACTACATTAATAATTCAGGAATGCCCCTCCTAATTGTTAGTGGAACCATTCCCTGGGCAGGGGATCCTGGACTTTATAGATTGAAGAGAACTCTTGGCTCGGCTCTCAGCTTCTGACTGTGGGTGCAGTGGACATGCTTCTGACATTGGGTTCCCCACCAAGTACCCGCTCAGCTTCCTTGTCTTTTGCTGCAAAGTGGTTCCTGGTATATGAGGTATGGAGATCTGCCAGGGCAGGGATAGGATTCAGTGATTTTTTTTTTAAAGATCAATTGTAAAGACCACATTGCCCTTTTCTTTACACTAGCAGCTATGGTTGTAAAGATCCCCATACATGCTAAGGCCACATTTGCTATTTGGAAGTGGCATTATCAACTATGGGGGTGTTTCTGACTATCCAAGTGACAGCAGAAAGGCATGACTACCATCTTTTTATCCAGACAGAGGTCACAATGGACATCTGTCACCTGTGGCTGCCAGTATTTGCTTTACTTTACAAACAATGAAAGAGTCTCTGAGTGTGCCACCTTTAGGTTGGTATGCTACACTTTCATCGATGTGGTATGTGTGATTCTCCTTTGGAATTCTTCAGGTTCCTAGTAACTCTTGCCATGGTGCCTTGTAATAACTGAACTTATCAATATTCATGCTCTGCTGCAATTTAACCACATGTCTTTTTTCAGTCTGTGGAAGAATCTACAAGATCACAGTTAAGGGAATAGGAGACAGTGGTTTTCCACTCAAAGGTACCCCAAGTATTTGATTATGGGCACATGTGTGGACAGAAATCATAGGTCTCCATATGTGTGGACATGTGTCCACATGTGTGGACAGAGATCATGGATCCCCACAAGCAGTTGGAACAGTTGGAACTGACCATCATTCTAGGTTCTTCCAGGATAGACTGGTATCTTATTAGAAACAAAGCAAATAGAATTTAATCCAACAGCCTCCTATCTACAGATTGCTACTTAAGACAGGATCTGATTACAATTTACGAAGTCAAAAATGAGAAAATCTGGTTTAGAACCATAATTGTTTAATTGCATGCAGCATAGAAGCACATATCCTACAGGAAGAAGGGGATGCGAAGTCACACTTACTGAACACCTCCTCTGTGCCAGGTGCTATCTTATTTCCTCTTCACAACAACTAATTAGGATGGGAGTGACTTTTGTCTATGTTATAAGTAAGACTGCCAAGGCTCATTCAAGAAAATTATCTCACCCAAAGTGGCTGGGTGCAAAGTTGCAGGGTTTTCTGCTTGAAATTAGTCCTGTTGAAAGCACTACCCCATGTTGCCATCTTTGAGTTCACTAACATGCATACGCATAAGCACATTTACTTCCATGAATTGATCCCCACAACTGCCGCTTCATTCTTGAAATTTTTTCAAGCATCCCATGGGTTTGAAGGAATACCATGTTCAGTATGGGGGGGGGAGACAATTTAGGGAGATGTGGCTAGACTCTCTCTAGATTGTATTCTGAAAGATATCATTGTGACCAGTTCCTTCAAAACATACTTAGAAAGCATATTTTAACACCTAAATACATCTGCTCCCAACCTTCAGAGCCCCTTCCTCCTCTCTAGAACCACATTTGATAATCACCTGTGTCTTCTAATGCTATTCCCTGACGTAGTTTGAATCTTGGCTAAAATTTTTTTTCTTTCTGGAATGTTCTTATTTTTTTATACCCAGCTCTTTTCTCCCCATGCAGTATTCATGTGGCTAGTGTTATCTAGCTTGGCCTGCAGGGCAGAACTACTGTAAAATATTAAATATACATAGTAAAATATATATATAGTCTTAGTTGAATATTGTGCCACACATCTGTTAACCCAACGTTCAAAATGTTGAGGCAGAAGGACCCAACAAGTTCAGAGCCAACCTGGAGTACACATGACAGGAATCTTTCTCAAGTCCACCTCCCACAAAAGATAGTTCTAGAAGGCAGAGGCAACCTAGCAAAGTGGAGGGCTATCGTTCTCCTTGTACCATTCTACCTAGTTGGACTGAGATTGTTGGGGACCCTTTGGTCAGTGTTCATGACTTTAAAGTTGAATGTGTCTGTCTTTCTTCTAACAAGAGGGTTCTCAGAGGATTTTCTGCTGCACCCCACAGGGTCCAGGCATGGGCGTTGCAAACAGAAGGCAGCATTGTTTAATTACATGATAGAAAGGGTTCAAAAAAATGTTTTCTTTGGATCCTTTTACTTCTGCTCTAGGAAAGAAGCCAGAAAGGTATAGTTAAGCACAGTTTATCAATCAGGCTGGATGAGCAGGAGCAGGCTATTAGGAGATGTGCCTTGATCCTTTGGTTCATTTTGCCCATAGAGACAAAGAAGAAAAATAACCTTGCAAAACACTGGTGCCAAGGTATTTTATTCCTAATGTGATTCTTCCTAAGTGTTTTAGATGAACTCCAGGTCAAGATGACATAGGGCCTTCAGTCTTCCCTGATCCTTTTCTCTGCCTGTGCTTTTGGGGGACCGGAAGCCTGTCTCCAGGAGGGAGCACAGGGGTGACTCTCCATCTGGAGCACTTCCTGGCTGTCATGATTCAGCCTGGACTCTAAGAAGAAACGCCATCAGCATCACATGGCACACACACCCCTGAATTGCACCGCACTTGTGATCCCAGCTGACACCCTCATGTGTCATGTTAAATCATGTCCCAGAGTTTCTTGGATTCAAGAGACAGTGACTGGGCCAGAGGGAGCCGACACAGTTCTTCCTGCCCATTCTCTCTCACCCTCTAATTATTTTCTCTGATGGTTCCTTGGTGCAATCATCTATTCATCATTCATTCTTCTTAAGGCTTTTTCTCTTTCCAAGTTCACACATCCACGGCTCTCCAAGGGAAAGATCTGAGGAGTTGGCTGTCTCTGTCCCCAGGAGAATGAAAGGGTTGTGTGCAATGACAGGCTGTGTAATATGTGCAGGGATGAGCCTGTGCCAGGCCACCTGTGTGCACTTCATCCAGAAGTGGTGCCGAGTCAATGCTGAGCCAGGGAAGAGGTCTGAGTCTTGTGAAGCTTTCTGCACCCAGCCAGCTCTGAAATTCAAGTGGCTCATCCAATACCACAAGCCCTGGCAGGGGCTGCAGGCATGAAAAGGGGCAGGGTGGGTTGTAATGAAGGGTGGATGTCAAAGAAGAAGGAAACCCAGAGGGGCCCCCTCCTAAGAGTCAGTGAGGGGCTGGAAATGACACTAGACTTCATCCATCCTGAGACCTGTTTTCTTTCAATTACCTTGGCATTTCTTAGCCCATGCTGCTGTCCACAGACTGTTGCAGAGATGGGGCCAACTACTCCAGTTGCCTGGGGCTTCCCCATCCTGAGAAAATTCTCAGCCCTGGTACACAGGATGAAGAGCATCCTTTGACTGTTTCGCTTTCCGTGTGAGTAGCTCACTGGGAAGGTGTGTGTTGGAGCACCACAGCCCCCACTGTGGGGCACAAGCTTAGGATGCTGTCAGCCTGCTACCTAACCTTAGGTCAGTCAATTACCTTTCCTGTTTCAAATCTCTTTCCCACCTGTGTAGTGGGAATAAGACCCATTTGCCCAATGCCTAGGATACTATAGGAATTAAATTACATAGTAGTTGCAAAATAATTCGGCTTCATTGAACTTGCCCCCCACTACCCGAACTGAGGAGAAGGGCTCTACAATTCTTAATGGCCTTAACCTTCTGGTCAGGCCACCTTGGGGCCAGTGCAATTATTTATGTCCCTATTCTAGTTTATGACAATGTGAGGGCTTTGCCAGGAGGCCAAGGAGATGCTAAAGTAGCCCTGGTACCTAAGAGCCACTTCCACTCAGTTAAGACACCCTGGCAGTCCAGGGACACCAACAGTGGTGAGAAACGGAGCTCTGGGTAGCAGAAAATTTATTATAATTCTGAGAGCTGTAGGTCTGTGACTCTGCTCTGTTCATTTCCTTGGCCTTGAACCTGGGATGTTTGGGACAGAGAACACACCGAGATACAGGTCCTTATTCTCTCCTCCTCCCTCTCTCTCTTCATACACACACACACACACACACACACACACACACACACACACACACACACACACACAATTATATATAAAGGCACTAATATAACTAATATAACTGAACCATCTTTGGCCCACCTTGGGTTCCCATCTTGGGCACACCTGTTGGTGCCTCATATGCTCACAAGGGCATTTTCCACCCTTAGCTGAACCGTTTGTTTCGCCTTGGGGCCCTGTGCTATCTCTTCCTTCAGAAAAATTCTTCTAAATCTTTCCAGGACTGCCTTTGATTCTAATTTCAGCAAAAACTCCTCAATGGAGAGGCCTTTTCAGGTTCCTCCCTCTTAGTAACTCCACATCTTTTCTCAAAAAGTTTCAGTCATCAAACTACTTCTTGTGTAGTGATGCGTTTGATTGTTTTCTGACACTAACGCAAAGGGCTTAGTGGGACTGCAAAGCCAAGCAAGACATTTGAATAATTCTTCATAAATATTCCAGGTTAATATCCACAATGACTGTAGCAAGCTTGCTCATGAGGATGGGGGTTCAATGCTTCTCCCGGTCTGTAGCTTTGCCTCGAGAATTTTTTTAAATTTTATTTTGGTCAGTTAGCCAGTAAAGGTCAAGAAGTATAAGGTATGTGGGCATCATGGGGTGAACTCTAAAGCTAAAAGCTATGAGGACGCAGAGCTGGGGAGAGAAGGCACATGAGGAGGGGTGAGAAATAGGGGCGTAGGGGGAGGAGCCCTGTGGACCCAGGCAGATGCCTGACAGGTTGGAGGAGCTGGAAACTGAGGCCGTGTGCTCACTGGCTGGTGACTAGTGACATCCCAGAGACCACAGCCTCACGCTCCTCCCCTGGTTTTTGTCTCTGTGCCTTTTCCTAGCTCCATTCCACACCTATTTCTCCACGGTGCCCTGACCCCGCTCCAGCCCTGCTGTGTCTAAACCAACTTAACTTTCCATCCACTGAACAGCATCTTCTAGGTTTGCCTCTTTCTTTAAATGATTTCTGCCATGCTCCTGGATGCAGAATTCTGTACCTATCACGGTATAGTCAAATGTATCTCTGTTTAAATTTGTTTCTACTGAATATGATTTAAGTTGCAAATGGAAGCCCACAGCATGACATTACCATCCAGGCTATCTTAAGGGCATCCTTCTGTCATGTTAGATAAGTTTGCATTGGTGTGCGGCTAACCTCTGAGGGCTTCTGAGTTGACATCTCTGCACCCATCACCCTCACCCCCACTCTGCACAGATATTTCCATGACCCCAGCCACTCAGGTCAAGTCTAAGGGTGGAGACTGAGCTTGTGTGTATGGCCCCAGATCTCATGATGTACCCATAAGCCAAGAGAGGTGCAGACACGAGACTCCTCATTTCATTCTCATGCTGCCCAATGGTGATTACTTATTCTGCGTCTAGCACTTTCTGCAGATTCGTTCTGCTTCTCAAAACAGCCGCTGGCGGCATATGTTTATTTTGCTGGTGGAGAAACAGAGGCCCAGGGTGGCAGCCTAGAAGAGGCAGCCAAAGGAGCTGACAGCGATCTTAAATCTCAGGCGACCTGCCTGTCTCCTGTCCATAGTACCCCTCACAAGTGCACCTCTCAGCCCATCCATCCTTTCATTTGGGGCCTTGGCACTGTGCTATGCCCCTAGTTCACTGGCCCACCACCAGCCTTTCTTCATTGACTATCTGTCCTATTGGGGCTTTTGAAGTGGCCACATTTCCACAGACACTCAGGACTCTTGAAAGACGTCCATTCAGTGAAGTTCAAGGACACAGCCTGGCATTGCATGCTTCCAGACATGGCTGCCATTTCCTCTTTGGAGTCACGGCCCCTCTTTAACTTTCAATTTCTTGTTATTATGCTTTTGGTTTTCTATTTCTTTGGTCCCAAATGTTCTCTCCACGTCTAAGAACGCCATCTGTTTAGGTCTGCCGTTAGCCCTCCACCTGACACCTACCAGGCATTCAGTAAATCTTTATTAAGTGAGTGGGTGCACGGGTGCTGCGAATGGTCTATCTCAGCTGTCACCATCATCAGAAAGCTTTCTCCAGTGTCCTTCACAAGCCTAGTGTCCTTCTTAGACTTCATTCCCACTCTTTCTTGGGCCTTGTTCTGAGTTCTACTTATATGTCTTAGCCTTTTAACTGGATTGTGGGTTGAAACAGATACTGGCCTTATCTTATATTTAGTTCTTTTAAATTTTACCAAGGCAGGAGCTTCTATGTATCCCATGTTAGCCTCGAATTCCCAGTCTTCCAGGCTCCCAAGTGCTGGGATTATATTGGGATTACCTATGCACAACACCATGCCCAGCTGTAATACCGCCCCCGATTTTTAATGTCTGTATCCTACTCCCCTCTGCACATCTCCCACCCTCTCTTTCCACCAGTGGAAAGAGGAAGACATTGTCCTCTCCTCTCTCTGCACGCTCTGGGTCTTCTTCCCTCCTGTCTGCCCTGTCACAGCTGTGGCTCCCGTTTCTCCATGGCCTCCTGGGTGTCCACAAACAGGAAGATTCCTGCTGCCATTCCTGCTGTCTTCCTCACACAGCACATAGGGGATAAGCATGCGTCCTTATGGGCACCCTAGATTCATGTCAAGAGACACCAGGCTGAGGTCCCTCCTGGCGACCCGGTACCAATGACATTGAATAATAGTGGTGAGCATTCAGGATGATTCCACACTGCATATGACCACTGACCACCAGCCCCATGGGATGGGATGACTGTCACTGTCCCCAGTGTGTGGCTGAGCAGTAAGGCAGAGGGAGGAGGGTGAGGAGCCTGCCCAAGACTGCACAGCTGATCTGGCAACTTCCAAGTCAGGATGCATATAGACAAGGTCTACCCTCTGACAGCTAGCAGACAAGGTCTCTCTGAGAAGCTACACCGCATGTTTTATCAGATAAGTGTGAGTCCCTGAGGAAGGATAAATGACTCTCCCGGAGAGCAGACAGCAGACAATGCCTGGGTTTCCCATACCACGGCTCTCATGGCCTTTGCAATGGGTTTGGCAGCCTCTGTCTAGAATGCACCTCCTGCCCTGCTTACGTGGGATGCTAGTTAAGGGGCTTTAATGGTAAATCTGTCTGGGGGAAGTTGTTTCCTTGGTGATTTTTTCCCCTTTAAAGCAAATTGTAAAATGAACGTAGCTGGGAGCGGATAGAGGCTGAAGATGCAGCAGAGCAAAAGGGAAGTTAGCCTGGAGGAGTGTAGGGGGAGAAGCCAGCCACAGAGGGCTGCACTGGGCACCATGGTGGTGGAAGAGAGGGAAACTGGGACTTTGAATGGGAGAGCCATAGACAGCCCCTTTGTAGGATTTGGTGAGGTGAAGCTGATAGGGACCCTGATTATGATGCTTAACCCAAAAGGCCCCACAGTGCAGGGACAGTTCTCAGTGAGAGGGATGCAACCTTGGGGCCAAAGGTCATGGTTCCAATACAGCCCTCACATTGTTGACTTCAGGAAAAAAGCATAGAACCTTCTTGAAGTCCGCCAATACTCACTCCCTAGAGCTCATGAAGGCTCGGTGGAGACAGCTGTGAAGATGTTTACAATGGGTGGGGTGTTTTACAAAGGACTCTAGTTTGCTTCTGTGACATAGTTGCCTTTCATTTCCACATGTCTTTGGCATTAGAAAAGCCAAGGAATTTGCTTTGGCCAATAATAAATGAGAGAAAATGATGTATGTCCCCTTCCAAAGAACCCTTCGGGGCGGAAATGTGACTCCCCTGGGCCTGTTTCCCTGCTCTAGTGACTTAGCAACTTCCTAGAAGGTGGAGGGTCTCAATTGTTAGAGCCCCTAGATTGGGGACAAAATGAGACAGACCCTCCCACCTCCTAGGATACCAGGGAAGGCAGTGAGAACAAACACCACTACCTTACATTCCTAAATGTTTATTATAGCAGCCTAGCTCAGCCCTACTGACTGAGGGAGGAGGCATAGCTCAGCCCTACTGACTGAGGGAGGAGGCATAGCTCAGCCCTACTGACTGAGGGAGGAGGCAAAGCTCAGCCCTACTGACTGAGGGAGGAGGCATAGCTCAGCCCTACTGACTGAGGGAGGAGGCATAGCTCAGCCCTACTGACTGAGGGAGGAGGCATAGCTCAGCTCTACTGACTGAGTTTAGAGATGTGCTTGCTTCCCCTCTGTCTTTGCAGTCTCCACACTCATCTCCTCTTCTTCTACTCTCTCAGAGACCTCTCATAAGGTGGGCTTGGCCATCAAAGAAAGGTCTTTCTCTATGTGACTAAACAATGGCTAGTCAAGTCAGAGTTCAAGTTTTCCAAATGTCCAGTGACAGCTGCTAGGGTTGTTGTAATAAAGTCTCACCTCCATTTTACTTTTTAAAATAACCAGACCACCAGGGACTGAGTACCAGTGAGTCAGTTGCTACCATTCCAACTGACCAGGAGACTGGTTCCACCCAACACTCTGGGTCTCCTCTTCCTTAAAAATTATTTTTTGGTTTTAAAAAATACATATAATTTTATGTATAGGGCAGTTTTGTCAGGGTGCATATCAGTGCGCCATAAACACGCAGTACCCACAGAGGCCAGAAGAGGGTGTCAGATCCCCTGGGACTGGGGTTATAGGCTGCCATGTAGGTGCTAGGAATTGAACCCAGGTCCTCCGAAAGAACAGCCAGAACTTCTGAGCCATCTCCCCCAAGTCCCTATATTCACCTTTGAAACTCAATTCCTTCATCTGTAGATTAGAAATGAAAGTACCGTCTGCCTATTATTTAAAAGACATGATGGGACGCCTATAAACCATTTCTCACAGGAAACTTTCCACTGGCCAAAATCTACAGGACAAGACAAAGTGGGCTGTTCTGTGCAATTAAAGCCATCTGCTCAAACAAGTCTCCACAAAGCAAATTTTTGGAAGAGAAATTAATAGACTAGTTTTCAGAGGAACTCCAGATTTAATGGGGGAAGTGGAGCATGAAGTACAGCTTGCTCCTAGGTCCTTCCCTTGTGCACAGTATACCCCACTATTCGCAGGAGTGCCTCCCTGTGGCGTATTTGTTATAATCAACAACATTTTACGCAAGCATAGATACTGACAAAAATCTGGTGGGAAGCATCCTATGGGTTTCAGAAATGTGTGGCACCAGGAATGCCCCTGTGTGCTGCTGTAGAGAGGATTTCCTGCCATTCAAATCCCCTGTGCTCAGCTTTCCTGCCATTCTCTTCACCCAGCCCCTGGACCTACTGACCTTCCAGTGTCTCCATGGTTCCCTCCCCGGAAGCTGTGGGAGCTCACCCTGAGCACCATTCAAGTTGGTGGCTTTAACCACCTTCCTCCATTTCATCTCCTCCGTCATCCTCAGCCCTCCATCACTGAACATTGTCCTTGTCTTCATGTTTATCTAATTTGCCTTTCAAAGGACAGGTTGGCTGACTCCAGTTTCTCTTGGTTGCAGAAACAGAACAAAGCAGACCCCAACATGGTATAAGCATTATTTTGCTGAGTTTTGGAAGATTTAGGTTTTCAATGCTTTTGAGTAATTACCAAGGAGTGTGATAGCTGAATGATATTGTTAAATTTCTGGGTTTGTTTTTTTAAGTGCTAAACTTGGGCCATCAAGATAATATGGGTGGTCTCCATCAAACCTAACAACTCAAAGCTAGGATCCTCATGGTAGAAGAAGAAAACTGAAAGATATACTGTGTGCTCACTCATTCTCTCTCTCTCTCTCTCTCTCTCTCTCTCATCTATCTATCTATCTATCTATCTATCTATCATCTATCTTCCCTCACTGAATAAATATGTGTAATTTTAAAAAACTTTGAACATTTCAATTTTTTTTATTCTTTGACAATGTGATAGAATCTGAATTGATTCTATTTTCCCTCCCCCTAACTTCCCAGATCGAATCCTAACGTTAAGAACAATAACAAAACTTCTGAACTGCCTTCCACAAGAGCGGCTTCCCATTCCCATCTCGCTGTGGCCCGCAGCCACCTTTGCTCCCTAGCTGCACTGCAGCTGATCATGGCTGCACAGGTCTGCCTCTGGACCTGCTGTTCTGTCCTCTTGACTTGCTCACCCTGCTTTGGGCAGTGCCACGCTGTTGTCCTTACTGCAGCTTTAGCCAGAGCCTGAAGTCAGGGACACTCAATGCTCTTACCTCTCCTCTACATGACCCAGCTAAGTTGGGTCTCTCACCTCTCCACACAAACTTGAGAAATCAGTTTAGTAGTGCCCACCAAGTTACTTGTTAGTATTTTTATTAGAATTATGGTTGATCTAATGATGAAGTCGCATTATAGTCAACAGAATAAGAACATGGTCTTTAAAATGGCAGGATCCGGTGCGGTTTCCCCAGTAAAATGCAGCATTCTAGCACATGAATTTCAATTTTCAGGTCAAGCATGCCCAGACTGCTCTGCAGCAGTTTACGGCAGGCCTCTGATGGAAGTTCTGAGGGTTGAGTTTATTGGTTTCTGGCATCGTGGTCTATATTTTGAGCAACTCCCATAAACTGTACTTGGGAGTTATTGTTTTCCTTTAAAGAATGTGACAGTAAAACAGGTTCTTAATAAAGTGTTTTGAAAAGGCAGCAGGCTGAAAACTGCAGGGCAGGAATTCAAGCTGGTAAAGGCTCAAATATGTCTCTAATTATATCGAACTTCCACGTAATAGGCTAGGGAGACTAGCAATTACTTCTGAGTGAGATGGTGTGCCCATAGGAAGCGAAAGGGGCCCCTGAACTTCAGGGCGTTTAGTAAATCCCTGCATCGTTGCATTTGATCTTAAATGCCTCTCACTCTCTGTGTTGAAAAGTCTCATTGATTCAGTAAGACTCTCCAATAAACACCGGGCAGAAACCCGAGGTTTTCCTTAAAATTAAGTTGTGTGTGTGTGTGTGTGTGTGTGTGTGTGTGTTTTAAATCTCCTTTCTACTGCCTTGCATCTCACCATGTAGATCTAACACTGATGCATTTTCAAGGTGGGACCACCCCCACTCCGCAACACAAACCTCAGTGACTCAAACTAGAAAGTGCTCAGTGCGGCCTCTACACATCAAGCTGAAAGTTCAAGGGTTAAGCAGACCTGAAATCTAGCTAAGACATTTTCACCGGATATATAAATAATTCATCTGATTCCCACAGAACTGCCCCGGCGTTATTGTCTTTAACAAGTCAAATCCACCAATAAACAGGGCGCTGACTGACTTTAAGGCACTTGTCTCTCTTGATGTGACCCTGAACAGACAGACCTCCAAATTTCAAGCAAATTCTGCAATCGATGACAGAGGGAGGTACGATATCCCCAGGCTACAAGGGGTCTACACTCCCACAATGCACTGTTCAGTCCCACGCGCGGCTGCGCGGTCTAGATGCGAGTGTACCTGGAGGCGCAGCGTGCTATGCTTGGAAACAGGTTGTAGTCGTCACTTTTCTCATTGTTGAGATAAAAACATCCAACGAAAGCAACCTATGGAAAAGGGGGCTCATTTGGGCTCACCATCTGGGGGTGTGGTCCACCATGGAGGCAGGAGAGTGAGAGAGTTGGTCGCATTATGTTTGCTGTCAGGAATCAGAGAGAG
Source organism: Mus musculus (assembly GCF_000001635.26). Taxonomy (NCBI): domain Eukaryota; kingdom Metazoa; phylum Chordata; class Mammalia; order Rodentia; family Muridae; genus Mus; species Mus musculus. Next base: position 51,808,496 of record NC_000072.6, on the reverse strand, counting down.
ATAAACAGGGTGCTCAGCCTACTTTCTCCGTGTCAGTCTGTGGCCCCAGCCCGTGAGATGGTGGCACACACACTCAAGGTAGATCTTTCTTCCTCGGTAAACCTCTCTAACAGACACCCCAAGGTCCCCTTCTTAGGTTATCCAAAAACTACTCACATTAACAGTGAAGCTTAAACATGACACAGGACAACAGAGGTCTCTAGTGCCTGCTTCATGGTTCCTAACCCAAGGCAGGCTCTTCTGAGAGCCTTCTTTCTCACTGCAGCGCCACCATCCTGTAAGGCAGCCAGGATGTAGAGCGACTTCAGAACCCTGTTCAAGCTGCTGCTGCTGGGAGAGTCACGCTTGATTTAAGCAGGCGATTTCTTAACCACTTGCTTTGACAGCCATACTCTCATGGTGTCTTCTTCTAAGATAACCATGCTGTATGGAGCCGCTCAGAAACACCCCCAAGTATGAATGTAAGTGGCTTCTCAAATAAATTGACTTTCAGAGAGACCAGGAGCTGCCAATTAAATCCAGGACGGTTAGAAATCATTTTAGGGAACCTGCCTCCCAGTCAGAGCAGGTGCTTCATGCATGCGAGGCAGGCATGTGAGATTCACATTAAGTAGCCTGACCAGAACCAAGCCACAGTAAGCAAAGCTACTTGAAGGTGGATCTCAGTTTCAGCCAAGTGACAAGAATTAGATTTTCATGTCTATTACGGTTTCCATCTAAAATGTCTTGTGTTTTGCATGCCCCTTCCTAATCGGGTAGTGCTCTTTGGTGAGGTGGCAGAGCCTTCAGGAAGTGGGGTCTAGCTGGTAGGAGTAGGGCACTAGGGGGTGGACTTTGAAGGTTCTCTGGGTTCTGGTCCTGTTCTCTGCTTCCTGACCTGCTACCATGTGAACAGTCTCTGCCGCACACTCCCACTGTCACAGACAGAATTGTCCCACCCTGACTTCCTATCAAGATGGACGGAGACTGTCTGAAACCATCACACAAAAGAAATCTCTTCTTCCTTGTGTTGTTTCTATGAGGGTTTTATTGGTCACAGTGACACAAAAGGGGGCTAATGGAAAAACCTTTTATCCTTTGTCACGGAGCAGCCATAGGTCACTCTCCTGAAAGGCAGTGGCAACAGAGGAGGGACCCAGTGGAGCACAAGGATGGTATTGGCCACCTAGGGCTATCGTTAACCCGTTCGCTGGAATCATGACCCCCCCTCCCCACTCCACTGTAAGAGAACTTTGGGAGGCTTAAACCAAAGTGTTATGGCTTTCTCTCTAACTGCTTACTGCCATCTTGGGCGAAATTGTACTTCTCCGTGAATGGCTCCTTCCTCCATTATCCTTCCCCAGAGCCGTTTCATCCGATGGATTATGAGTCCTTGAATCAGGAAGCAAGATTTTACCCTCCATGTCCTAGAAAATCACTGTAAGATTTGTCACAAGGATAAAACAAAGTCATTTTTACCTGAGGCTCTGATAAGTCAGATACTTTTACATAAAGTATAATCCTGGGTGAATTTACCATGCCAGGGGTTAATGCATTTAGCACCGACTCGTGATGGCAAATGCCATTGCCTGTCAACTCTATGACACAAGAATCATAAAGAACGCATCTGCTCCAAGTCTCCTTTATCTTCCATCTCCCCCCACCCCCCCCCACCCCCCGGAAGATTGGCACTTGCTTCTATTTTATTCAACCCTGGGATAAAAGGCCAGAGATTTTTTTCTGGATCTGGGCTTCCATAGAGAACTATGGTCATGTGGCAATTCTTTTTGTTTTTTTGTTTGTTTGTTTGTTTGCTTTTTGTTTTTTCCTTATCCAAAATTTGATGTAATTTGTATTCTGCCTTCAAAGGCTCTGCTTACAGTGACCTTTTAGGCGCCCTCTTAAAATAACTGACACGCTAGACGGCAGGCTCCATATATGCAGGGTCATTGTTTGTCTCTTGATATATTCAGCAGTCTGCTTCTTGTGTTTGTGAGCCTCCGGATAGTTATTATGCGCCATCAGTCTTGGTATCATCAGCGTACCGATGCCTGTTTTCTTTACTTTATCTGTTGAGCAGAAGTGTATTTAGTGTTAAGAATGATACATCATAAAGGTAGGGAAAGGTGAACCCTTTGATATATTACAAGTCTTTCATAGCATGAAATAACTATTGCCTATTATTTTGCTCCTGACGTTTTTATTTTTAAGGGAATTTCACTTGATTTGTGGCGCTGACACCTTTGATATGTTGTTTCCAGTGACCTTACATCCAAAATCAGTAGCGTGTGACATTTGATGGCCCAGATAAAAAACATTAATGGTGGAAGAGAGGGTTTATTTTCCTGGTCATAAATTAAGTTTAAATAACTCTGAATTTATTTTAAACTCTTCAGTACTTTTTACTGTCCAAGCAATAAATGTATTTATTACTGGGGGCCTGGCTGGTGCCAACGGAACTTTGTGCTTGGCTGCCCTAAGTCTTTCCCTCTGTCTCCAGAATGGTTGATAAGGCTGATTTGTATGAAGTATTTTCTAATTTCTGCAGATGGCGATCGGGAAGAGGCTACTTATCAGAGTGGGAAACCTGAAGTGATTCTGTTGCCCTCCAGGCTAACAAAAGCAGGCAATTTGTGCCATGTTCCCTGGGGCACGTGATCCAGAGGTGAGTGAGCTCTAGTCTGGAGTTTGGACAGGGAGAGGTCCACGGATGAACCGTCACACCTCACTTGCTGATTTACTTTCCACATAGATAGGAATGCAAGTCTCTCTTTTTATCTGATTGTGCGTATAGTATTTATTCATTAGATGAATCATAAACATATATTAGAAACCTCAGTTTAAAAAGTGTTACGATTTTAAATTATCTATACATTTTCAAATGGCCTTATTTTAGTTGAGATGCTCACACACTAAGCACTCAGCATCTAAAGGTGTCCAATTCAGCGGCTGTCAGTTTACTCACGAGATTGTGCAGCCTCATCCCTATGGAAGGCTTTCGTAACCTCAGATCATGACCTTGTGCTTCTCAGCAGTCATTTCCAGTCTGCCGTTCTCCCTGCCTGTGATCACAGTGATCTCCTTGCTCTCGATAAATTTGATAAATTTGCTGATTTGACATTTCACCTGCCTTGTATCTGGTTATACCTTGTATTGGGTTATACCTTGTATTGGGTTATACCTTGTATCGGTTATACCTTGTATTGATTATACCTTGTATCGGTTATATCTTGTATTGGGTTACAGGTAGCCTGCTGTATCTCCCTTATTCTATTTAGCATGTTGTTTCTAAAGCACATACATAATATGGCATGTATCCGGATGTCTTTGTGTGGCTGAAGATAGTTCCATCGTATGGATACATCCCTGACTTATAAATAGATCACTTTATGTGTAGATAGTCCATCTCCCTGCTCTTCTTAAGTTGCTAGGCATCAGCTCCTATTGAGAACATTCTTTAAAAGTAAGACCTTGAGCTGGGGAGATAGCTCAGCGGATAAAGGGGATATTGCACAAACGGGAGGACCTAGGCTCAGATCTTCAGAAACCAAGTTAAAAAGCTGGGTGGAGCCAACAAGATGGCTGCGTGGGAGAGAGCACTTGCCACTAAGCCTGATAGCCTGAGCTGGGTCCCTAGGAAGCCCATGGTAGAAGAAGAGAACCAACCTTGTCTAGTTGTTCCCTGACCTTCGCATGTGTACATGGCAACCATGCCTGAGCACACATGAACACAATCAATCAATCAATCAATCAATCAATCCATCCATCCATCAACCAAAATCGTCTAAATCCGATAATTTAAAGATTTTATTTGTTTTTATTTTATGTTCCTGGGCACTTAGATTAGACGAATGTCTGTGTTCTGTGTGTATGTAATCTGTGCCTGCTGAGGCTAGAAAAGGGTACCAGGTCCTCTGGAACTGGAGCTATACAGAGTTGTTAGCTGCCATGTGGGTACTGGGAACCAAACCAGGATCTTCTGGAAGAAGCTACCAGTGCTCTTAATCACTGAGCCATCTCTTCAGCCCCTGAAATATATTCTTTTAAAGTTATAACTTAGAAAAAGTGAAATAAAGTGTGCGCTATTTTGTTTGCAGCTGCAATAGTAACAATTGCATGCTACTTTGTGATTCTGTATAATTTTTTTATAGCTCCTGCCACAAAATAAGGAAAAAAACAGAATCCAAGAGTATTTTTATTAGTATAAGCCAGGTAGAAAATTGTCAAGTCATTCACTAAATATAAATTCACATTTGGCTGGGTGTGGCGGTGCCTGCCTTTAATCCCTGCATCCCTGAGGCAGAGACAGAGTTCTGGCTATGAGCTTAAGGCCATACTGGTTTACACAGTGAGTTTCACATATGCTGGAGCTACAGAGTGAGACCATGCCTTGCCCCGACTCCTGAGAACAACAACAACAACAACAACATCACATTTGAAGATTGCCAATGATTCTTGAAGAAAAGGACGTTGTTTCCTGAAGACCTACTGCCTGCACTTGGCTGGGACCCTGGAATATTCTTCTAGGGTAGCCCACAACTGACCCCCATCTATGGATCACTACATCCTAAGCTCTTTATAGGCATGGCACCACATCCTCTCTGGAACCCTCGGGCAACGCTTCGTGCCCAGGACATACTTATATTTAGAAGTTTAGGTGATTGACTAAATGATGTTTCTTCTATTTTTTGTCCCTAGTGAGAATCCTATGGAAAGCACCCTGGACACTGCACATCAGCCCCTGCTTCCCAGCCACAGAGAACCCATCTAAGTCACCCGCACATGACCAGCTCAAGATCCACCCACAGACAGGACCCAGTCGAGTTACAACACTAAATTGAAAGTTATGTTGTGCTTGCCCTCAGAGCCTCTTGGGCAATACTCCACTCTGAAGATGACTCTGTCCTCCCCTTCTCACACAATCAGTGAATCTGTCGTAGTTCAAATTACACATAAACGTAATCACACCATATATGTTCCACACTCATGAATATACATATCAGACAGGGTTTCTCTGTGTAGCCCTGGCTGTCCTGGAACTCACTCTGTAGACCAGGCTGGCCTCGAACTCAGAAATCTGCCTGCCTCTGCCTCCCAAGTGCTGGGATTAAAGGCGTGCGCCACCACTGCCCAGCTATGGTATCTTAAACATACAGATTAAAAAGGCAAATTTTACATGTATTCTTAATATCACACACACAAAAAAAGAATATGCATAATACACAATTTTCAAATTTTAAGTGGTGAAGATTTGAAGTGAAATCTAAATAAAAGAGTGCATTTCTAAAACAAACAAACAAACAAAAAAGCTGTGTCTCACATGTTCTGCTTCGACGATCATCCACCACTGTACAGTTTAATTTTCTAGCACAATATACAGCAGATAAACTCAGCACCCTCTGCATCCCCCTTGTGCCTCTCTTCCAACTTCCCCCTTTTAATCTCAGCTCATTTTGTTTTGCTGTAACAGATATCACAGGCTACATAATTTTGAAAGCAAGAAGTTGCTACTTACATTTTTAGATACCTGTCAGGGCAAGTCAAGGTCCAGGATCTAGCCAAGGCCTTCCCAATGTGCCTTCCAGTGACACAGGTGTGACTTAGTGACAGTGTGAGAGAGGCTGTCAGCCCACTCTTAAGTTAACACCATGAATCACAGGGTAGAATCCTCAGGACTGCATCTTCTCTGTAAGGGTCCACCTCAGGACAGGTGCCTTTCCTGATGTCCTCTGCACAGCAGCTTCAGGAACCACACTTCCCGGGGTTCTAGTGCTTATGGATCCTCCCAGTGTTAACCGATCTTGAGAAATGTCGGTGGCTACCTCCTGCTAGGGCCCCTCCCATACTTTGGTGGGTTGTTAGTGATGCAGAACACCAGAAAACACAGGGCCCATAGGCAGTAGCGTCTTTTGTGAGTTCAGCAAACCTTGTGACAACCCCTCTTATGTTATCCTTAGGGACCAGAGGGATAGCTGTATGACTGGTGGATAACAAGCTAGCACTGGGCTGGGAAGTAAAACTGATCTACAGGCGACAGAATTATGATGCCAAGAGATCTTATGATCAAAAGGCCTGAGACAGTGTCCCAGACTCATTGAATTTAATGGTGATAAACGTAAGGTTCTGCTGTCTGGGTAAGTTACTGAGGCACACCTCTAAGATAAGATGGGCTGCCTCCAAGTCACCCATGTGTAAAATGGCCCCGGGGTTTCAGGTGATGGCCGGGGTGACATGTGGTTACCACTCAGGCCACTTGAATCATAGACTCACCCAGATCTGAACTCTCTTCCCTTCCTTCATTCTCCCAAAGTCAGAGACATTTGGCATAGCATATTCCCATCTGAGCAATTCATTTTAGAAGGAAAAAAAAAAAAGCTAAAATGGGCAAGAGTTGAGAGGGAGAAAAAGGTGTCCGGAGTTAGAAGGTAGCCTGTGCTTTGCACTCCTCTGAAGAGAGAGGCGTGAGGCAGAGGGGGCTACACCTATCACATGGTGTTGGCAGGAAAGGCATCTTTTTGTAGGTCATGAGGGCATTTTGACCAGGAGTTTTGTAACCTGTATAAATCAGAGGTGAGTAGGGTTGCGTCACAGGGCAGTGTTCCATTCAGGAATAATTTAGCAGGCAGACTTTAAAACTCTCTATATGAAAATTTGATTTTTTTAAAAAAAATTGGGATGGGAGTTATATATAGCTCAGTGGTAGAGTATTTACCTAACATATACAAGATCCTTCATTCAGCCCCTAGCACCACACATATACACACCAGCTTTATGCAGAGGAGGCCTCTGAAGAGCCATCCATTTCCCAGGAACACAGGAGCGGGAAACAGGATACAGGAAATGTCTCCCAAAGTTGGGAGCCTCCTGCAGCCTGACTGCTCTATTACCCTGGAAGGTGCAGCAGGCCACATGCTTTTAGCCCAACGTTTGATTGGAGGACAGAAAACTGGGATAGCATTATTTTCTGCCCTCCCCCCCCCCATTTGCCCTTCCAAGTGGGACTCTTCTGTTCCTGGTCTTTTAAGTGTGAAGAATGTGTGTCAGACCCGAGAATAATCCCTGGGAGATGTGTAGTGTGAACTGACCCAAGAAGACGACTCAAGGTGACAGTCCTTACCCTAACTCAGCTCATCTATGTGCCTGGATCTGCTCTTCAGTTTCCTCTGTTGACAAAGACTACTCCAAAGCCAGCCAGAGACATAAGTGCTGTTCTCAGCAAATCGCATTGTCTCTGCGTAAGGTGGTAAGGTTCAGAGATCAGACCACTGGGCTACAGGACAGGCTAGCCAATGAGAAGACTCAACTTCTTCTCTGAGAAAAGAACCTAGGTTTCCACATACTCTCTAGTCTCCTGCCTGCCAACAAATGTTAGCAAATTAATTAGTGAGTGAATGTGTGAGTGAGTGAGTGAGTGAGTGAGTGTGTGAGTGAGTGTGTGAGTGTGCAAGTGAGTGAGTATGTGAGTGAGTGAATAAGTGAGTGAGTGTGTGAGTGAGTGTGAGTGAGTATGTGAGTGTGCAAGTGAGTGAGTATGTGAGTGAGTGAGTATGTGAGTGAGTAAGTGAGTGTGTGAGTGAGTAGGTGAGTGAGTGAATGAGTGTGTGAGTGAATGACTGAGTGGGTGAATGACTGACTGAGTGTGCAAGTGAGTGTGCAAGTGAGTGTGCAAGTGAGTGAGTGAGTGAGTATGTGAGTGAGTGATCTCCCAGTGACTAACTAGGTGAGGGAATGAGTCTGAGCTTGGCTGCTAGTTGTAACTATCAATAGGCTAGAGTGGGCAACCTGCAGTTTCCTGCAGGCCTGAGTCCTTGATGGCTTGAAGAACTTGAAAGTCAAGTAGACTGTTACAATTTGCAGGCTTTAGAGTGCACATTTGTACAATATACAGTAATTAAATTTCCTGGTTAATCCAACAATTTATTAATGAGGCAAAGTTGGTTCCAAGGATTTGCTCAAAAAGAAAAAAAAAAAAAAAGATAGATATATGCTATATGCCAGATCTCAACAAAGTCTTACAGAAAGCAATTCTGAAAACCTCTCAGTCTCTGTAGAGCCACACCCACTGTGCTTGTTCTTGTTTGCTGGGGTGGGGGGTGAGGATAGGAACCATACAGAGCAAGAAAAGTGGAGAAATGGGTTAGAAAATGGCCAAGAAAAACTCTGTCCAGGGTCAGAAAAAGAAGAGGAGGGGAGGGAAGAAAGAGGAGAGGTAGGAGGGAAGGGGAAAGGAAAAATGAGAAAACTATACAAAAAAGGTTAGCCTGTCTTGCATCCTCCTTATGAAGGGGGAGGTTGGGTCATCCCATCATGTTGGAAGACAAAGCTTGAGGGAACAGAGTTGACCTCCCTCTGGTTGGAACCGAATAGAAAGCCAAGCCCTGTGGCGTTTTCCAATGGCGGACTCTCTATTGAGCGGGAATTCAGCTCATTAGTATGGAGTGCTGATAATGATCTGATAACTCCTCTCATCCATTACTGATGGATGCCTTCCAGAAGACCTCTACACACTAACTCCTCAGCCAATTATGTGAACCCCTTTCCCCTTGATCTTCATCATTAACCCCAACTCACTTCTGCCAGGAACTCAAGCTTTATTAATGGCAGCCATGTTCCCATACTTCTGATTTTCTTTTCTTGGACTTTTGGGAGAGTCAGAAGAGTCAGAGAGAATGAAGGAAGCCCCCAGAGTTTGGTTATCTTTTCCGTTTTCAGCAGTTGTGCCTGGAGCTCACAGCTGGTAATGGTGAGCAAATGAATGTGAGACCAGGAGCACCGCCCCCCATCCCAGATCAGCCCCCTCCCAGCACTGACTAATTGATTAACCAAGGGTTCTTGAAGAGAATGATTTGAGGAGGTAATTTATAGAGATGGTATCTTTTGTCATCATTTGTCTTTGAAAACATAGGAGAAAACTGCTTGCGGGAGGGTGCCTCCGCCAACATGAGCAATAGTGGATGAAACATCATCAGTTACAGCAGACTGCTCAATTTTGTACCTTTCCAGCCAGTCGAATATCCAATAACCACAACGGGACGGGAGAAAGCCCACATCTTCGCTCCCTGTGTTTTAAACTTTTACAGCACTGGCATATGAAAATATTTGGGGTTGTTCACTGCTCTGCTCTCTGTAGCATAAACATTTATTTAAATGGGGCTGTCGCTAGTAATGAAGAATGAAGGAAAAACAATGGTCTGATTTTGACAAATTAACTTGTGATTTGGAGAGTCGGTGAAGCAGAGGAGAGACATTCCTAACTATACTAATTAAATGAGCTTGCAACATTTATTTTAATGCAATGGAACCAGCCATATGAAGATGAACATTTTAATTTATTTTGCAGTGACATTATGAAAAATTTCACTGTTGCAGATTATCTACAGAAACAAATCTCATCAGCATCTAGGTTTGTGCAGGAAATTTCCATCCTCCGAGGGCGGGGGAGTCTGACCTTCCCCTGCGGAAGCCAGTGCGAATGACCTAAGCTGTTTGAAAAGTTCTTCCGAAGGTTGAGTTGCCACCAAGGCCGGGCTTTGTGTTCAAATGACTTCTGTGCCAAACACATCCATTTTTCATGGTGCAGCGTAGATGAAAAATTCTGAATTCATTCTACGGGGAACGCAAATATAGCTCATTAGTTCTAAAACATTTTTCATGAAAGACTGCAGAGTATTTGTGGGCAGATGAGGCTGCAGAGCCAAGAATGAATACCACATGTCCCACTAATTGTCTTTTAAAGTTGTTCCTTTCCTCTCTGGCACCCAGTAGCTATTGAAAATCGGAAGCAATATGAAAAATGGAGCACGAGCTTAGCTCTGACGTTGTTCTGTCTTGTGGGCATGAGTCTGTGTGCTGCATGTGTTTCTTCTCTCATTCTCTGGGTGAAGCCATAGTCTAGAAGGTAAGGCAGCTCTGCAGATGATAGAAGCAGCCTTCTGTTTCTCCTGGAGACAAGTAGAGTAGAGCTGTCAGTCACCTATGACTAGAGGACATAGGCTCTGTCCCTAGAGCCCCCCTTCAGCCCATAGCCAACACTGGCTCCCAGGCACCAAGCAGATGAAATGGTCACTTTCCAGAGAAGGGTTGGGTAGGCTGATGGCTGCTGCCACTACCAGCTTTAAAGAAGTCACCCAGGCCAGAGATGTTCTTCTGGCTGACATTCTTTTTGGAACTCTCCCCAAGAATGGTGGAGGGGAGCAGGCCCCCTCCCTCAGGCTAAGGGCAGAGCTGGAAAGGAAGCTACATAACACCCTGTGCTCACTGACTACCACAATTAAGGACCCACGGGCATGGGCCTCATGACCTCTGAAGACCCTGCTCTCTTCTGGTCCCACCTATTTTTCCATACAAGACCAAAGATGACACTACTCTAAGCAAACCCTACTTTGTATTTAGAGCCCCAAATGATCCCAAACACCATACAAAACTGAAAATGAGGCCAGTTCTCAAGTGTGTCTGTGGCACTTGCAGGCGAGCTTCACTGCATCTGTAATGAGAGGGATAAGTTTGAAGGTGAGTTCCAGTAAAAACAAAACAAAAACAAACAGCAAAACAAAACAAAACAAACAAACAAAAAAACCAACACCTCAGAAAATGACATTTTGCGGAGAGTCTGGCACACCCTGGTCCTCAACCCAGACACTGTCAATATCTCTTACTTCTCAGCCTGGCACAGAGTTAGCATTCAATAAGTGCTTGTGAAATAAGCCATACAGCAAGTTGGGAAAGCCAACTGTAATGACTAGCACTGATTATCAACATGACAGATCTAGAACCACCTGGGGGACCAGTCTCTGGACATTACTTGATGAGGTTAATAAAGGTGGGAAGACCCATCCTAACAGTGAGTACCGAGTACCAGCACTCCCTGGGTTTGGGTCCTAGACCGAGGAGGAAGCATATTTGTTTACCACTCTGTCTTGACTGCTGATACAATGAGGCCAGCTCCCTTAAGCTCCTGTGCCATGACTTTTCCACCATGATGGGATGTTCTTTGAAACTGTGAGCCAAGATAAACACTTCTGTAAGTTACCTTTGTTTGAGTATTTTCATTATACCAACAGGAAAAGAGATATCAATATACCTATTTATTTATTACTTTTTCCAGTCTCCAAGATAGCCTGTGATGGTTTGAGTGATCAATGTCCCTCATAGTCTCAGAATTTTCACACTTAATCCCCCGATCAGTGGCACTGTTAGAGGAGGTTTAGGTGGCACAGTCTGGCTGGAGGAAATATGTCACTGGGAGTAGCAGTGGGAGTCAAAGACTCACCTACTTGGAACCCACTCTCTCTATGCTTGAGGTTCAAAATGCAAGCTCTCAGTCTCAACCCTGGCAGCTATGCTTGCTACTCGATGTATGCTGTCCCTAGTAAAATGGACTCTTAACCCTCTGGAAGCACAAGACAAAATAAACTTCTTTTCTTTTATGAGATGTCTTGGTCATGATGTTTTATTCCAGCAACAAAATAGAAACTAAGGCTCAACCTGTTATGGTGGTCCAGGCTGAACCGTGAGACCCACCGGCTCCTGTTTTAATCCCAGTTCTAACACTTTCTAACCACGTTTCCTTGGGCAAGTTATTTCCTGCATCTCAGGTTTCTTATTAATGAACTGATGGAGCTTCTCTGTAGGGTTGTTATGGGCACTAAAACAGACTACGTGGCTGAAAGCATGGGATGCAATCTCTCAAGGAGTCTGCTCCTTCTCCTGTGGCACTCTGGAAAGGCCACGAAAGTGGGATCAGACATTTGACATGCTCGGACAGCTGGAGACTAGAGGAAGGATCTTCAGAGTCTCTAAATCAACATTCTTCTCTACAGATGTGGAAACTGAGGCTCCATAGCAAGTGTGAAAGCTGGAAGCTACAGCAAGGTCATCAACTCCAAAATCTCTAGCCACATAAGCTCCAGCTAGGCAGGTAGCAGCACCATTGCTTAGTTGACAAATCCTTGGCAGAGCTATGTACTCCATACTCTTTTATAACACCACTGGGAAAGACAACAAACTCAGGACAAGGAAGACAAGTGTTATCCTTTGCATAAATTGAGATGTAGCTGACTCATTAGTACATGGGAGACAGGTAGAGGACATCATTCATACTGATTCCAGGTTGTCATAGACTGGTGGTAGGTGGCTGGAAGCTCCTCTGTAACACTTACAAATTTAACCTAAGTCACACCTCTCAAGGGCAGAGAAAAGAGGCATGATGGCTAACCATCGATTGAGCAGGATTTAGAATCACCGTGGTGATGAGTTTCTGGGCATGCCTGTGGAGGATTTTCCAGATTAGGTTAATTGAGGTGGAAAGACCCATGCTAAACATAGATGGCACTGCACTATGGGCTGGGGTCTTGGACTGAATAAAAGCCATCACTAATGGCCTTTAATTCCTGATTGTAAATGAAACACAACTGTGTCAAGCCTCTGCCACCACAATGTCCCCCCCATGATGAACTGTGCCCCAAATCCAAGTATGCATGTATGTGTATGTGAGCACACATGCACACATACACACTTATATCAAACACACACACATATATATAATTTAACTCAAATATATATGTATGTATGTATAAATGTGTATATGTCTATGCATACATGTGTGTATATATACATACACATTCCATCCTTTCTTTAAATTGGCTTTGTCAGGGGTATTTTGTCAGAGTGACAAGAAAACTAACAAGAGGGTTCATTTATTTTCCTGAAACTTTCACTTGAGCTCCCATCAGCAGAGAAGAAAAATACACTGATTCCCAATCCTGCTTATACTCAGTCCATTCAGTCCTTCAGCCCCCTTAGTGGAATCAAGCAAGGCTCTTTGATAATTCAGTTCTGTACTCCATAGCCCTCCTTCCTGGTACTTCTTAGTGTAATTGCTTGGCCTCTTCTGCTCCCATAGTGATGTCGTATCTCCTGGGAACTGTTGCTCCTGGTGGCAGTGGCAGCTGAAGTTCATGGATGGTGAATTTCTTGACCTAGGGCTTCCTGCCTGAGAGTGCTCTCTAGCGCCCCCTGGATGCTGACTCTGTACAGCTGGCTTTGACTCTGTCCGCTCTGCAGCTTGGATGTAGAGCTGGATGTCTATGTGGTATGGTGGACCTCAAGAGGTGAAAGAGACACCAGTAGCTGGGTGGCTTACTCAGAGAAATGTACTTCTGAGATTCTGAGAGCTAGAACAAGGTCTGGCCGGGTTAACATCTGGTGAGGGGTCTTGCTCTACATTGTAGACCACCTTCTTCTGCATCTTCAGATGACCCTCGTTTTTGTATGTTTCATTTCTCCCAACAGAAGGCCACCAGTTAAATCCTTATGACTACATTTAACTTTAATTATTTCCCAAATGCCTTATCTCCAAATATGATACTATTAAGTCTCTCTCTGTCTCTGTCTCTCTGTCTCTATGTGTCTCTGTGTGTCTGTTTCTCTATGTCTGTCTTATTCTGTCTCTTCTGTGAGCCTCTCTCTTTCTCTCTCTCTCTCTCTCTCTCTCTCTCTCTCTCTCTCTCTCTCTCTCTCTCTCTTCCTCTCTCTCCCTCCCTCCCTCCCTCCCTCTCTCTCTCTCTGCCTGGCTACCCTGTGAAGCCATGTTCCCAGGCAGAACTTAGAGGGAATTTCTTTCCAGTGTTTGAAATAAAGTAGATGGGACAATGGCCTCTCTTAGCCTAGATACTGTCTAGTTCAGGAAAGATGATAGGTATGTGGCTTGTAAATGAAGAAAAGAAACTAAGATGACATTTCTAACAGCAAAGCAGAACGCACGTGACTTGGGAGACCTGGGCTTTAATCTTTTAATGATTTTCTGTGTGACCCTAAAGTGACATAATTGCCTCTTGGGGGTTTGCTGGTGACTTGTTTCCTAAGGTGATTAAAAGGGGCCAGCAGAAGGCATGCTGGCAAAAGTCTTTTCTAGCAAACACAAAATGCTGTTAGGTGATTCAAATAAAAATGATGGAGATGAATGCATCACCTTTCAAAGGTCATAGCATCCATAGAGTAAGTCATGATCGCTAACAGCTGAAACCCCGGCTCCACATGGCATGCACGGCCGCTGGGAGGGAGACTGGGTCTCACCTTCTCGAGGTGGCTGAGGAGAAGCTTGGGGAAATGAGCCCAAATGAACAGAGATGGATTCTATAAAATTTAAGACAACACACCAAACATTCTACAGGAGCCTTCTGTGGCCGTTTGTCAAAGAGACGCAAACCCTTCAGGGCGTTCTCTTTAATATACTTTTAGTAAATGTTTTATTGTGTTGGATTATGGGAATTAGGGGAATGAAGGATCCATACAGTATTTTTCAAAAGCAATATTTTTAGAATCACAAATTATATTGAAATTTTTATACCAAGAAAATAAAAACAAAGATCAGAAGAACTAAAGAGCATTTATATATGTCTCTACAGAGATATATATGTATATTAGCAAATTGAAATATAGCAAAAACACACCAAACACCCCTGTAAAAGAGATGCAAATTATATTTTTGACACATTTTCAGCACAATCACCTAATACAATTTTCTTTTATAGGCAGAGGTAATAAATAGTGCGAATGTATATTTATGGTGTATTTGACAAATGCATTTGCTCTCAGTCGGGGGGAAAGCTCCAGCGGTTTTCCCGTTGAAATGCTTCTCATCTAGCTTGACTAAATTGCCCTCCTTTCTTCTGAATTCCTCACTGTGACCAACTTAGAGTGGGGAACACCTTTTGGTCTCTAAGCTCGAGGCATGCATGGGACATGACATTGGAACAAACCTGAGACTCGGGTGCTCCTCCATCCTAGGGGCTTCTCTCTTGTTCCACTGAGTCCACACTCAGAGAGAGAGAGAGAGAGAGAGAGAGAGAGAGAGAGAGAGAGGGAGAGGGAGAGGGAGAGGGAGAGGGAGAGAGAAAGAGAGAGAGAGAAAGAGAGAGAGAGAGAGAGAGAGAGAGAGAGAGAGAGAGAGAGAGGCAGGCCAAGGTCTACTCCTTCCCCACAAATCTTTCAGCCTCCAGGACAGGGCCTTGCCTTTCTGCAGGAGTGCATCTGGCTGTCTATGGAGTACACGGCGACAGACCAGTGTGCTCAGAGGGCATCTCTCCAGGATAAATGGGGCAGAGAATAACCTTTAGGTCCAGGTGAGCAATGAGCAAGCTCAGGAGCCTACCCTGTCAAGGAGAAGGTACTGGAAGGTAAGAAGAATGGAAAAATGACAACCTGGGACTTTGACCCTCAGCTAGAGAGCCCTACCCTCAGCCATTGGGGAAAGGCTTTTGGTGAATAGTCAGAGCAAGGGGAGGAGACAATCCATAGGAGCAGAGGGGTGGGGCTGTTGAGGACAAAAGATAACTGAGACATGGAAAAGTCACCTATGTACCTACAGGTATACATCTATGTACCTACAGGTGACCTACAAAGTCATCTATGTCCTCCTCTCCCGGTCTCAACATAGAGGGAGGGGCAGGCATAGATCAAGTCATTTCACAACAGAGACCTAGCCTTTCACTTCAACATGATAAAGTCATAGGGCTTCTGAAGATAGAGACTTCCAAGCTCCGAATACAATCTGCAAAAGGTCGTCAGAGAAATCAGAGGCCATCACTCTTGGTGTGACCTCTTTCCCTGCATGCTCTCTGTCTACCTGAGCTGTAGTTTGAAAAATCATGTTAGGAAGGACCAGGCGCTTCCTTCTTTTATATATGCGTTCTTCTCTCCAGGACTGAAAATGAGACCCAAGCCACCCCACCATGCTGCTGTGAGCATATATATTTCAATTTCTTTAAGCTTGGGTGACATCCTTGGATGAGGAACTCTAAGTACCAAGAATTATTGTTATTACTACATAGTTACTGCCTAGCATGCAGCGAATTACCCTGTCCTGCTGTGTAGAAGATGTATCGTGATGGGGAAGTGTGGAGAGAGGAGAGGCTTGGAGACTGCAGGAGGAAGCAGAACGAAGTGTGCTAAAGAACAGCAGGGACTGGGAGGACCCCATGCGTGGAGCCCTCCATCAGGCACGCACTTAGAGCCAAAGGCACGAAGTGTTTCCTTCCCACCACGAAAACGCAGGATACGATGAAGAAGCTAAGATCAGAGAAACCCATCATGCAATTTAGAAGCATGGCTTTAAATCCCAATCTCAAGACTCACTGTGTGCCTCAGACAAACGTGTGACACTGTCCGGGCCTCATTGGATAGTAGCTGGTGCACAGAATTGCAGCAACCACTACTCTTGCTAATAAACCTGCTATAAGAAGCCTTGATTCACCAGTGCCTCGAGGCAGGATCTGGTTCATATTCAGAAACATTGATTTCCAATAGAGTCAGGATTTCCTGGAGGGACCACCAGAGAGAGTGAGGAGAAATGAGAGCCCACAGCTAATAGAGGACTGCGAGAAGGGTCCAAGGACACCTCCAAGAATTGCTGAGGACCTCCACTGGGGACCTCAAAACCACGGCTGAGAGAGGAGTCTGAGCAGAAAACAAACCAACCCAACCAACCCAACCAACCCAACAACAGCAGCAAACCCTTGGGTTTGTTTGTGGAAGAGGGACCAATGTGTCACATGATAGATCACTGAGGAATAAGAGCAATGCCTCTGCTCATTGCTTTAGCAAGACTCCTGGACAGAAGTGCTGCTTACTGTACTCTGCTTCCTAATCAAGGCACCAGAAACAGATGTGGGACAGAGGGCCCTTGTTACATACATTGCATCTCTGCTTTTAGCATGTCGTGAGAGGCTGGGACAACCTGTGTGGCTAGGTAGGTATCCCCAAGATGTGCAGAGCCTTGGGGAGTCTACTGTAAGAAGTGTCACCATGGGACTGCTCACAGAGATGTAATGATTAAGGCGTGAGGCATCCAGGAGTGGATAAAGAGAGTGGTAGCAGCAGAGCAATGTCCTAAGAGGACAGGGAATGGAGGGCATTCCAAGCTCTTTTCAGCTTTGGTGGCCAGAATCACTGGACTCCTTCCTTGGGCAACTTGACATAAGAGGCTCTAGCCTAGAATACAGATTGACCCTCTCTTCCCAGTGTGGTACCCATAAGTGACATTCCTACACTGTAAGCTCAGGTAGAAATGTTCAAGTTATAATAATGAGTTTCCCCAACCACAAATGGTCTGAGGTTGGTAGATGAATTATTTGCAACAATTTTATGGACTGAGGACATGTTGCCAAAAGCCCGATTAGGACCCCAGTGGCATGAATCAATTCAAAACAGCAAACTCCACCTGGAATAAAGCCATCGTTATAGAAGTGGCAGGAGCTCCTGGACGAAGGATTAGATAAATCCCATACATGGCACCTTGGACAGAAGCTACTGGGACACCTCCTTACCCTGAGCCAGACAGTTCATGGATTAATACAATGTCAGAAACACAGACTGTCATCTCTGGAGGTGGCAGAGTCCTGTGGGAGGTGTAAATCAGGTACAAGGGTGTGTGAATGTTGAGTCTCACATCATCATAGGGGCTTTGGGACCTTAATGAACATGCCTGCCACTCTGTCTGCGGAGGTGGATTCAGGAGGCCCCATTACCATGTAAGAACATAACAGGATATACTTGGGCTTTCTCTCTCCAGACTAAAACAGAGCATTGCCATCACTTAAGTGGGCAGTGCCACGGTATACTGATTCCATACATACACAAGGCATGCAGACACACAGCACACCAGTGAGAAGCAACAAAAGCAGATCATCTACCGGACTAACCGCTTCCAACAGTGACCTTGTGGTGACTTTCATTGCATGCAAACAAGACAAGCAAGCGCTTCTCTGCATTTGGAGACTTTTAGGGAAAACTGCACGCTTCTGGCTGAGCTCAACCCAACGCATCCTCCTCCTGCTGCCCCTTCCCTCTGTTGGCGTTGAGGAAACATGCCTCCCAGTTGGAGAATTCATCTTGTCTGATTAATGATGTGTACACAGGGATTTCAGTCTCGTCTTCCTTCTCTTGGTCTGTTTTATTCAGTTGTTTGCTGTGCTACAACCCTGCGGATAGATGGTTCTGCCGTGATAAATGTGAAGTTTGCATAAGCCATGTAACAGCAGGACAGCCTATTATCACTGTACATTTTCCATGGCTGTGCAAACCTCTGTAGGCTATTTTATTGCTAATAGATCCACAGAGAAACAGTAGTGATTTTACGACTCTTTTTAAAATGGAAATTCATGTTTGAGAAATACAACTGGGAGGAAACAGATGTAAACCACTTAAGCATTTGCAGAAAATTGAGATGCACACTCTTATTTACAGACCTCCATCGCCTCCATTGCTTGATTTCAGAATTAAAATAAGCAATCTGTTTACCATGGGAAATGAGAAACTGTAAACTTGTTGTTTTTCCTTTCACATGGCAATGGCCGCCGTTGCTGGATTTAATGGCAGAGCGGAAGCAGGGTGGCAATTTTTTCCCCTTAGATTTTATTGTCTATAACACATTCCCTCTGTAATCTGCCTGAGAGGTAGGCAAGTGGGGAAGGTTTTAGCATAACTATATGTCTGGATTTGTATTATGTTTTAACAGCTCAAATGATTACCCAACACATTAGAGGGATTTTAACTGGGTATTTAACAGTACCTGGAAATTGCTTAAAATACTGGAGGACTCAGCCCACACCAAATTGCTTTTGTATGTCAGAACACAGAAACACAAACCCCCTGAAACTATGTATACTTATCATGTTCCAGCCTTCCCACAGCTTAAGGAAGGGTGACAAGTGTCCTGTTTTGGAAAAGAGATGTAAATTGAAGTATCATGAATACACAGATGAGTTATCTGTACCGAACTGGTCAGGGAACCTTCCTCAAGATACGTGGAGCCTCCTTTGGTTTTTGACTTCTGCATTTATTTATTTTTCTAGTTTTAGATCTCTGTCTTTTCTCTGTTATGGTCAAATAGTCATTAAGTAAAATGCTCCATTTTAACCATTTCTAAGGGTAGAGTTTGACAGTGCCAAATGCACTCAGATTGTTGGACAACCATTGCCACCATACACAAAGTACACAAAGGGAGTTCTTCTTGCCTGTGACCTCTAGTGTACTGCCTGTCTCCATGAGTTTGCCTGTTTGAAATGCTATAAATGACTCAGACAGTATGTGTCCCTTGGTGTATTTCACTTAGTGACTCTTTAGGCTCTTCACGGATGTGCTGTGTGCCAGCGTAACCTGTGGCGAGTGGCCTGTGAATAACATCACATGGTGTGGTACACTGTGGCTCTGCCTGCTCATGAGTTGACAAGCCTCTGATTTTAATATAGGGAGGCAGCCCAAGTACAAATGGGAGTATGGCTGTTCCTGAACCCTAAAAAGCAAGCTGCAACTAGCTAAGGAAAAGATCTGTCCAGGACTAGGGAAGGCAGAGCGGCTTCCTGGGGAATAATGCTTTCTACCATTATAGGCTATGCAGATGGAACTCTGTTCTTGTCCTAAAGGTGTTTGCTTATTGTTGTTTTAGCATAAAAGAGACCAAACCTGACCCTCTTAGAAAGTACAATTTGTCTCACATAAGATATGAAGAGCTTACTTACAGCCAAAGTCAGAAAGTAGAGCCTGCTTCTAGCCTCAATCACCCCTAACTCAAGTGGTCCTCAACCTTCCCAATGCTGTGACCTTTTAAGACAGTTCCTCACGTTGTGGTGATTCTCAGCCATAAAATTATGTCTGTTGCTACTTCATAACTGCACTTCTGCTACTGTTATGAATCATAAGGCAAGTATCTGCTATGTAGAATATCTGATATGTGATAGGGTCGAGACCCACAGGTTGAGAACCACTGCCCTAGCTTCTGACCATCTAACATGATGAAGGTGCTGAGGATACTCCCTGACCATGGCTTTTGAGTCACAACAACAAAGGCACAGTCACGGGGGACAGGGTCAGAGCTCACCCATCTGTGTTAACCTTACTCCCTGAAGTAGAGAAAGAAGACCGTCCACAAACCTATTCAGCGTTCACTACTCCTCTCTTGAGCTGGAGAAATTCAACAAGCTTCGTCCATTTCTCCCTTGTCATCTTAAGGCCCACGTGGTGCAGAGGAGTTCTGGCTACAGCCCCTTGTGACACAAGCTAATTGCAGACCCGTGTAGTAGAAGCTTTGCAACACCGCTGCTGTTGCTGGTGTCACAACTGCCCCGGGTTTCCGTAGACTCAGCCATGTATTCTGTGCTGTTGGGGGTCATCATTAACAACACAGGGTGTTGCACGGTAGCTGTAATTCAATTCTGTCACCAGCACGTATTATCCAATAATTAAGCAAGCCCGGGAGTTTGCCTCAACATCTCTGGTATTTCACAGAGAAATTAGACAGTAGATGCTTGTTGGGAGCACATCTTATTAATGAAGAGGTTTGCTTTCAGCATTGCACTCATACAGTACTATCATAATCAATAAGATATTAACAAATGCTGATTTAGTTACTCCAAACAGCGTGCCTGTGGGCTCTCCAGGACACTACCCAAATGATTTGCCTATAGATGTAGCACCAGTAAAGGCTAGACAGGTTTCTTTAATAAAACAAAAGTTTAAAAAAGAGCAAAACCACTTTGTTTTAATTTTGGAATTTGTACTTGAGAACTGTAATTATATCACTCCCACCCCTCCCTCTCTCCCTCCCAACTTCTCCATGTCCCCCTACTCCTTCGGAAATTCATGACCTCTCAATCATTATTGTTACATGTAACATATTATTGCTACATGTAACATATATGTGTATATATGTGTGTGTATATATATATATATATATGTATATATACACACACATAATGTATGTACATATAAATACAACTTGCTGTTCATTAAGTGTTGCTTAGATGTATACGTATACGATGTGTCTGTATACGACCATTTGGGATAGGATAACCTATCAGAAGCCTTGCCCATGGAGAAGACTGATTCTCCTTCTCTTAGCAGATATGAATTGTCTGTAACACTTTATCTAAGGGCCTTGTGAGATTTCCCCCATTCATGTTGAAGTGTCAATTAGTGTTGTCATTGTGCAGATCTTGTTTAGGTGAGCACATGGTTAAGATCTCATGGATGTAACTAACTGCCTGTCACTTACAGGAAATGCCCGTCTATCTGGAAGCAGAGACCAAATCCTGGTCCCCTGGCTCTCACAGCCTTCCTGCCACCACTTTTGTGATGTGCCCTGAGCCTTGGTTGTAGGGGTTATACTAGAGATGTCTCTGTCGTAAATGGTGACTCTGAGTAGTCACTTGTTCTCTGCATTTTTGCCTTTTGTCCTTTGTTTTCTGTGGATTTCTGTGGTGCTCTCTGTCAGTTGCCGAGACAAGTTTCTTTGCAAAGGGATAAAAGTTACACTTCTCTGTGTCCGTGAGGACAGGTGTTTAGAATGAAGTTGGAAATAGCACTGGTTTAGGAAAGTGGCAGTGCATAGTAGGTGCTTCTCTCCACCCAGTGCTATCACCAGCCACAGGGATTGACTAGGCTTACAGTCCCAGGCCTGGGCTCCCTCCTACTGAATGGGCCTTGAGTCCAATTAGACGGTTAAGGACGTCACTCTTGCATGCTCTGGTGTGTCTTGCTGTGCCAATCATTAACAGCCAGGTAAGACTTTTAATTACTTTTCTCCCTTGGCAGCTTGCAGAGCTCCTTTGAATATGAGAGCTAAGAAGCAGAGGAGGTCTTCCAGGTCAGTTCCAGCTTGATGCCTCTAAGTCCTGTGTCCAAAATGTTTGATGTCTTCAACAATAGGATCTTACCTTCAAGTTCTGGGAGGGAACCAAGGGCAATCACAATACCCTACATTTTTGGGGGGTCTCTTGGACTTCTCTGACCAATAACTCAAAGGAGGTTTCCCTTACTTGGTACTGGGAATTTTGTTATATCGTCTACGGCTCTTGAGGGAAGCACTATCTTTAAATTACTTACAAATTACTTTTATGTTCATTTCTGTTTTTTATACAATAGCTGGGATATGGAAACAGCCTAGGTGTTCATCACTGATAAACGGAAAAATGAAAACGCTAATACTATACAGACTGGGATTTTATTTGAATGTTAGGAAAAATTAAATTTGAAGGTAAGTGGATGGAACTGGAAAATCTTATATTGAGTGAGGTAAACCAGTCCCAGAAAGACAGACGCTACGCTTTCTACTTGTGTATGGACCCTCTTTAGATCTGTGTGTTTCACCAGGAGGCTCTACAGAGCACAGTAACCTAGAGAAGGAGAAGAAAGATCTTAAGGGAAGGGAGATAATAGGACGCAAGTGATGTTAGTAGATGGAAGGAAAGTATGAGTGGAGAAAAGGATAGGCAGGTAGGGCAAAGGAAAGTGTCATGTGACAGATAACTAACACTATGGCTGCCTGAAAAAATTGGAAGCTTAACAGATACACACACACACACTGACCACAGTTTAATTAGACTTATTTCCTGCAGAAATAAATAAAAATAGCTAAATAAAAATAGCTCATTGCCTGGTGTGAGATACCTTCTCTCAAGTTGTTTGATTCAACAAAAAGGGTCAAAGTGCAGAGATTAAGTATCTGAGGAGTACTCAGCAACCAATGGCACATCTGTATCCCATCCCTCCTACAAGGCTTGGAGGCCACCATGGAAGATGGGGCAGAAAGATTGTAAGAGCCAGAGGTTGGAGAGGACCCAGGCTGAAGCAGCATCGTCTGAGCTCTTCCTTCTTAACCTTACAACAGCTGTGGTTGCCTGCATAGCACACGTGCTAGATCAAGCCAGTCAGCATTCCAGCAAGGCCGGGGAATGGCTCATGAACTTCCATTCACAGCTGAGGAGCTATTGACAGCTGAGGACTCCTGGGAAGGAAGAGTCAGTTTTCTTTATGGGTGTGGCCTCTGATAGGCTTCAGTAAATGCCCCATACCTAAGAATACAGGCAGCACAAACTAAATCCAATGAGGGGTGTGTGTGTGTGTGTGTGTGTGTGTGCGAAAGAGAGAGACAGAGAGAGAGAGAAAGACAGAGAACACATAATTGGAAGGAGCTAGCTAGATCAGGAAGCAGTTAGGGATGATTATATTCAAAAATACATTGTTTGCATGTATGGAATTCTCAAAGAATTAATAAGAGCATCACTTTTTAAAGGACTCAAGGAAAAAAGGAAAGAAAAATTTTCTCATACTCAGAAGAAGGCAGGTGATCAAAATCTTCATCTCTGGAAAAAATGTTAAGTGAAGGGAATCTATATTCACTGAGCTTGCACATCCCCACACATTCACTAAGCTCCGACTCTACATCCTTATCTCATTTAATGGCCACAGATTCCCCAGGAAGTAGGCAGTGAGATTTGATTTTCAATGATGAGTACTTTGTACTGCTTATGATAAAGCAAGAAACCAAGCAGAATCAACCAGGTTTGAGTTCCAGGCAACCTCAACATGGCCGTTTCTTCTTCTTAAGCAGAGGAAAGATGGAGCCCCAAGTCAGTCCTTGAAAGTGAGAGAATTTCCCAGTGGCCAACTTTGGATGTGATCCACTGATGTTATGAAAAATTGGGCTCAGCCTTTGAATCCTTGACCCATACACAGTAGACTCACTCCCAGAAAGTGCCCCCCCAGCTGACCTTCCCACCAGACAGTCTAGTGTTGTGTTTAGTTATCCTAACGGGTTTGTTTTCTCCATCTAAACTTTTTTTCTTAGGAAGAGATGAACTCCATCCTTCTAGCTTGGTTTGGCATGCCTGCAGTTTAAGACCTTGTATTCAGCCAGGGGTAGTGGTACCTGCCTTTTGAGTCTAACCTGGTCTACATAGTGAGTTCTAGAACAGACAAGGCTACACAGAGAATCCCTGTCTTGAAAAAAAAAAACAAAAACAAAAAACAAAACAAGAGCGGGGCGTGGTGGTACAGGCCTTTAATCCCAGCACTTGAGAGGCAGAGGCAGGCGGATTTCTGATTTCAAGGCCAGCCTGGTCTACAGAGTGAGTTCCAGGACAGCCAGGGCTACACAGAGAAACCCTGTCTCGAAAAACAAAGAAGAAGAAAGAGGAGGAGGAGGAGGAGGGGAAAAGGAGAAGGAGAAGGAGAAGGAGAAGGAGAAGGAGAAGGAGAAGGAGGAGGAGGAGGAGGAGGAGGAGGAGGAAGAGGAAGAGGAAGAGGAAGAGGAAGAGGAAGAGGAAGAAGAAAAACAAAGATCTTGTGTTCTACTACTTGGGGCACACACACACAGAGAGACAGAGACAGAGAGACAGAGAAAGAGAGAGAGAAAGAGAGAGAGAGAGAAAGAGAGCAGAGAGCAGAGACAGAGAGGCAGAGACAAAGAAAGACAGAGACAGACACAGACACAGAGACACAGAGAGAGGAAATAGATCTCTGCTTTTTGGTATCACAAACACTACACACTACAGGATTTCCACCCACCCCCACCCCATTTCTACTTCTTTTCACAAATCTAATTCTCCTGACTTTTTCACCTGCTCAGAAGTGTCAGGGTGCTGCTCTCTAGGCCAGAGGAAAGACAATCAAATGAATGGCCAGAAAACCCAGCCCTGCCAATGGCAAGCACTGTGTCTTATGGGACTTTTAATATTTGTCTTGTTTTAACTGCACTGAGTTAATGTTTCCCTCCATTTTATATCCATTTTAGATCTGTCGGTCTTGCCCACCTTCTACTGTTGGTAGATGCACTTTGTTCTTACAGATGATTTTTAAACACTTGGCTTATAGGTTTGCTTTTAATTATCTTCCTTCAGTTTTCTGTCCCAAGCTCCTGTCATGTTTCATGTGCACCACTGTATCCATAGAAGACACTACCTTGGGAAATTGCCATCTCTTTGAATTCCTTCTCGATGCATTAACGTTCACAGTCTTGGCATTTCCATTTGCGTGTTTCAAGCTCTGTACCCTTGTTTATGCCGTGGAAGATGTTCAATTAGTATTTATTCAACAAATGAGTGAGGGTCTATCTTGTATCTCCCCACACATCTATACTGAGTGTTTAATTACCTGTCTTCCACTGTGGGCCAACTGAAAAAGCCTTATAAAAGCTTCTTTTGCAGAGTAAAGATCTTGCTTTCTTCAGTGCAGCCCTGATACCCAATGCCTTCCGCCATTTTACCTTTGTTTCCAGGCTTCCTTTTTTCACCTTTTGTATTCTCTGATCTTAATTTGCAGTTCGGTTTCTGCATCTTTTTGGGATTACATCTGCTGATGAGTTTCTAAGTTTTCCAAGTAGGAGAGCTAGCTTACCCATCCCTAAAGCACAGGACTTGCCTGTTGGCGAGTGCATTTTATCCCAGAATGCTGTAGGCTCCTGGTCACTGTTTGTGGGGGGCAAAGTCAGCCTCTGTGGTAAGGGTAGCCAGTGCTAGTTTATGCTTTGTGGTCAGATTGAGTATTAAAGAGGCAAGCTAACTAGCTACCAAAGCTTTTGTCTAGCAAGTTTGACTAAGAGAGGAGAGGGGGATACATGGGTGGTCATGACATAGGAAACAGCAATTCAGCTGCTGAGGGCAGCTCTGGAACTTGTGTGACCTGAAGATGTCAATGGAACAGAGATTATGAGTACCTGAGCATGAAACCAGATGTCCAGAGGGTGAGGGGCAGCATCCGCCAGAGAGTTGGGAAAGTAAAGGTCTCTGTTGTCCTCTCAGGAGCTTGACTCATTTTATTAAGATACAACAAAATTAAATGTATGCGAGGACCAAGATGCAGGATTCTCAGCTTTCCTTCTCAGTCTCACCTCTGGAAGCTGCAGAGCCCAAGCCTCCAGACACCAGGCAGCTGCTGTTTCCTCTGAGGCAAACCACCTTCTCTTCTGAGCCATTTCGGTTACTCCTCAGCCTCAGCACTGTCTTCCTCAAAGGGGCTCCTTTTATCTTCGGCTCTCCTTCCCAGGACAGAAGAGAACCAGTGACCCCGACTCTCCTCCTAGGGGCCGAGATATAGAGTACTTAACCTTTTGTAGAGTACTTAACCTTGGACTGCTAAGTGAAATTGGCCAAGTTCTTCCAGAGTTCCTGACCGTCTTGTTTCTTTTTATGGCCTCCACAATACAACCAATGCATTGAGCTATTGAGGCTTATGAGCAAATGGTTGCACATACATCCTTGACTTTATTCCAGCTCTAGATGGGTTGGCTGGTCTGAGCTCCTATCACACTTACACTCTTCTTATTTTCCTCTGACTTTTGCAAAGCACCCAAGAGTTCTTTCTATTCTCTTCTCTTCATGCTTGGTCTCAAAGCTGAAAGCAAAGCAAGAAGCCAGCCTTAGTCTCTCCTCCATCCTTGGATCTTATGTGCCCTGGAAGGTAGGGGAGTGGGGAGGGCTGACAGGATGGACACCAGCTTTGCCCAGTTGACCATTTCCTTTTCCAGCTGACTCATGCCATAGACCACTGTAACACCTCTGACTCTAACTAAGACTAAAATGTTTGTGACTCTGTATCTCCAAACTTCTATAGCTATACTGTTCGTATTATTCTGGAAACTTCATTCTCCCCAGTACTACCCTATCTTAGCAGTTTTTACCCAATGCTCCCTCTCTCCTTCCTTCTTGGTTCTCATCTACCTCACCTATTCCTCCCAAGTACACACTTCATTGGGCATCTCTTTTCCCTCACAGCACTGAGCAAGGGAAGACTCTAAGATCACTGGACATGGTGTGTTCTTCTTGCAGGAAGCAGAGAGCCAGGGAGAAGCCCTCCCGTCCTAGGAAGTAGAGCTTCAAGAGTCAGACAGAGTTCTGGAAAGGATCAGCTGTGTTCTCTGGGGATGCTCTTTAGCTTGCTGCTCCTGTCTTCCCATATCTGTGAAATGAGAGGAGCACAGAGGGCACTGCTTCAGGGCTTGTTGTTCTGTGCTGAAAGGAGAGCTTGTCACAAAAATTCTTGCCATGCAGCAACTTTCCTTTCTCCCTCAGGCCACAGGGAGTCTTAGAAATGGTTGTCAAGTTCAAGAGCGTCCTACTAAGAGATAAGCATGTAAGCTACACTGACCCAATGCCCTTAGGCATTCAATGCCTCTGGCCACTTTTGTTGTGATTTCAGGCTTAGAAAGTCCTCCTTCTTCTTCTCCTTCTGCTCCTCCTTCTCCTCCTCCCTCTTCCTCTTCCTCCTCTTCTTCTGTTGCTCAAAACAGGACATTTAATTATTTCATTAATTAATTTATTTATTTTACATCCCACTCAAAGCCCCCCTCTCTTCTCTCCTCCCTTGCTCCACATCCTTGCCAGCATCTGCTGTCACTTGAGTGTTTGATCTTAGCCATTCTGACAGGTGTAAGATGGAATATCTGAGTCGTTTAGATTTGCATTTCCATGATGACTAAGGATGTTGGACATTTCTTTGGGTGCTTCTAGGCCATTCTAGATTCCTCTGTTGAGAGTCCTCTGTTTAGCTCTGCATTTCATTTATTGAATTGGGTTATTTGGTTTGTTGATGTTTAATTTCTCGAGTTCTTCATATATTTTGGATATTAGCCCTCTATCAGATGCAGGGTTGGTGAAGATCTTTTCCCGTTCTGTTGGCTGCTGTTTGGTCCTATTGACATTGTCCTTTGCCTTACAGAAGCTTTTCATTTTCATGAGGTCTCATTTATTAATTGTTGCTCTTAGATCCTAAGCTGTTGGTATTCTGCTTAGAAAGTTGTCTCCTGTACCAATGCATTCAAGGCTCTTTCCCACTTTCTCGACTATTAGAATTAGTGTATCTGGTTTTATTTTGAGGTCCTTAATCCACTTGGACTTAAGTTTTTTGCAGGGTGATAAATATGGGTTTGTTTGCACTCTTCTGCATGCAGACATCCAGTTAGAACAGTACCATTTTTTTTTGAAGATGCTTTCTTTTTCCCATTGTATAATTTTGGCTTCTTTGTCAAAGATCAAGTGTCCATAAGTGTATGGGTTTGTTTCTGGGTCTTTGATTAGATTCCACTGATCAACCTGTCTGTTTTATACCAATACCATGAAGTTTTTCTTACTATTGCTCTGTAGTACAGCTATAAATCAGGAATGGTGATACGTCCAGAAGTTCTTTTATTGTGCAGGACTGTTTTTTCTATCCTGTTTTGTATATATATATATATATATATATATATATATATATATATATATATATTTGAGAATTGCTCATTTAAGGTCTGTAAAAAATTGTGTTGGAATTTTGATGGGAATTTCATTTAATCTGTAGATTGCTATTGGTAAGATGGCCATTTTCACTATGTTAATCCTACCAATCTTTCCATCTTCTGAGATCTTCAGTTTCCTTCTTCAGACTTAAGTTCTTGTCATACCGACCTTGCACTTGCTTGGTTAAAGTTACACCAAGATATTTTATATTATCTGTGACTATTGTCAAGGCTGTTGCTTCCCTAAATGGTGCTTTTCTTGGGTCTGCTGGGCAAGACCAGACTTGGGTGATGTGAACTGAGTATCCCAGTACCTCTGACAATTATATCATCGCTGTGTCTCTGCCACTATCAATCTGCTTGGGCAGTTACTGAACTGGTAGTCCTCAGTTTCTCGTTAGCAGTGAGAAGACAATGTCACTCCGATCACATGATGAGACAAGCAGGGTTTTAGTAATAACCACAAACAACTACAGAACACAGTGCTGTCAGGCACTGCCAAGACAGTGCCAATAGATGTGGTATCAGTATGGCTGGGTATGGATCTTGGCGCACAGTAAATAAAGAGTACACAGCAGCAGGTAGGTGGCCGTAGGTTGTTTCCCATGTAGAGGGCCATGTACTGGTTGTACCAGTCTGGGTGTTCCAAGTGTGTAACAAATGATCTAAGAAATCCATCTCATCAAATTCCTTCCTAATGCACCATCTGTGGGGCGTGGAGGTGACCCTGAGTGAACGTGTAAAGAGTGGATGAAGTCCTGAGTGGGTGTGTGCTTCTGACATGGGCACATCAAGAGTGCCTATATCTCAGACCCATGAAAAACAATGAACCCTTTTCGGGGTCCATCTCAGAGATTTAGCAAAGACTTCCTCAGGCCCAAAGTAACCTACAACTTGATAAACAGCCCTGAGTGACCTTAAACTCCTGATTTACTGGAGCACTAGGTGTAGACTACCATGCCTACCCAGAATTTGAAATAATTTATGTAACTACTTCCCTGTTGTAAAACATACAGGCTTAGTCTCCTCTCCCACACCAATTTCTATAGATCATCTTAAAAGGAACGTGATTATGTATACAGTGGTTTTTGCTTTCTACGCTGGGCTATGGAGATGTTTCTAAAGCTGCTATGTGAAGCTGGGATATCGATGAACAAGTTCACTGGCTGCCCCGGGAAGAAGGAATGAAGTAGGTTTTCTCTTCTCATGCACCTGGTTCCCATGGTAGTTTGCCACAGGCTTAAAGATAGAAGCATTTGATCCCATTTAGAGGGCCATGCATGGGGCTGAGATGGGTAATAGGGCAATAGAGCAGAGGGTTCAGGAGTGTACCCCTGGGGTGCACAGCAAGTCACTTGGAAGCCATTTTCAGCTAACGTACCTCCTAACTCATGCTCTTTGACTCTAATCACCCAAGCTGGCATTGTACTGTGGCACTTGGGAGGTGTTGCCTGCCTCAGCCATGTCTTGAGGGGGTGCACATGGGGCCATCAAGACTATTGAGGCTGTAAGTTAAGGTTATCGCTTCCAGCCGTGCTTTCCGCTTACAGCTGATTGGCACACTGAATGGCTCTCATTGACATTCCTGCGCCTTAACAAAAAGACTTCTTGTGCCATAGCTCAGGAAACAGAGACAGATTTCCAAACAGCTGTCTAATATCTCTGTCAACACAAAGATTAAATAGATTTAGGAACTTCGGAAAAACATACGCACATTTAGTGCCCGGTAATGATCAATTCCAATTTCCAGTTGCAGACATCAGTGTTGCTTCTAATGTGTCCTATGGGTTGTTCCAAGCCAACATGTGGCAATGCCTTATTTCTTTTTAATCACTAGAACGCTGATATTATAGGTCTATCTGCATGTTCGTCCAGCTACAGCGCTGCTGGTAACACAAAGATATCGCAGTGGATCTGTGTCTCAGTCAACTTTCAAACCAAATGTTCTGAGGCTTCAAAGCCGCGTGCACTTCAGCAGAGACTGAATTTGCCTCACGAACGTCCTCCAAACTAGTGCACAGTACTATCTTTGTCTTCCTTTCCAGGGGATAATGAAAGAAATACCATCATGCCCCAGTGCCTAAGATGGCTTGCATTTCAGGAAGACGGGCATGTTGACCTCTGTGTTGCAGAGGAAGGGTGGGCAAGAAAGTGGTCCCATACTTCTGGCTCTGGCGTCAACTTTGCATCTTTCGGCTTCTCAGAACAACGTTCTCATGAAGACAGAGAATGTCTTGGGTTTCTATTGCTGTAATAAAGCACTGTGACCAAAAGCAACTTGGGGAAGAAGGGGTTTGTTTCAGCTTACATTTCCAGGTGACAGTCACTGAGAGAGGGCAGGGCAGGAGCTGAGGCAGAGGCCGTGGAGAAGTGCTGCTTACTGGCTTGCTTCTAATGGCTTGCCCAGACTGCTCTCTTAGAGCACCCAGGACTGCTACCTGGGAGTGAGATGGACCCCTGTGGGATGGGCCCACACATATCAATCATCAACCAAGAAAGTGTTGCCACAGGCTTGCCCACCAGCTGTCTGGTGATGTCATATTCTCAATTGAGGTTCCCTCTTCCAAAATGATGGTGGCCTACATAAAATCTAGGCAGCATATTGGAGAAGGCCAAGGGTTTGACTGACTGAGAATCGAGTCCCATCTCTGACCTTTCCAACTGTGTGACCTTATCAGTGAGACTCACTTATTTGAGTCTCTAATTCTTCATCTTTCATATAGATTCAAAAGAACCGAGTTATGTCTGGAAGTACATTTCAGTGAAGAAACACATGCTTAGCATACAAGAAGTCCCACACTAATCCCCAACACCAAAATAAGAAAAAAGGAAAGGAAGAAAGCCAATGTGTTATCAATAAGCTAATGTCTGTAGTTTATTTCAAGCCATAAGCTTGTCTTGTATCAAGTGGTTCTCGATATGTGACAGCCTTCTCTGTCATGAGGTGGCATCTGAGCCACAGAGCTCCCCTCCCCCAACCACATGCATTCTCAGACTGAGCATTGGAGAACAAGGTGAACATTGTGACATTGGGTCCAACCCTTGCTCTAGTACATCTTAGTCATGTGGCCAGTCTCATCTGAGAGATGAGAATTATTATAGTGGATACCTTGTAACAGAGAAGCAAACGACATCTCCAGAAGCAATCTAAAGAAACAATGAGAGGGTTGGAGAGATTGCTCAGTGGTTAAGAACACTGTCTTTTCTTACAGAGGTCCTGAGTTCAAATCTCAGCAGCCACATCGTGACTCATGACCATCTACATCTGATGCTCTCTTCTGGCATGCAGGTGTACATGTAGATAGAGCACTTATGCATGAAAACAAATATTTAAGACAAAAAAGAAAGAAACAATGAAAGCAGAGGAAAATTAATTCAAATGTAGAAGCCACACACACACACACACACACACACACACACACACACAGACACACCATCTCACAGACATGAGCAAGAAGCCTATTGAACTTGGAGTCCACAGGCCCAGACCTCTACTGAGAGTAATAGAAAATAATCAAAATTATAGATCATGTTAATAAGAGGTCACTTTGGAACCCTGAGGACTGTTATAGTTATCGTTGATTTAAGCTAGTGGGAGGATTGTAAAGAAAGTCTGCCTTTGGTCCTAAAGTCCTAGCTTTCCTTGGGTAATTATCAAGAAATACTGCAGTGCACAGAGCCCCGGCTCCCTGTGACCTTCCCTGGCTGCAGATGCACATCTGGGCCAATCAAAGCCAGTGACTATATTCAGTAAAAGCTGATATAATGGAGGTTTTCTACTGATTAGAGGTCCGGTCCCCCACATGAGGGCTATAACCACATTCCTTAGCACTGGGTACTATTTCAAAATCCATTTTGCTTTACCCAAATCACATCTCTAAAACTGGCAGTTCTAATTACTGTGCTTTGAGGCAAACAACACAGCACATGACAAACAGCATTGGGTCCAACCCTTGCTCTAGTACATCTTAGTCATGTGGCCAGTCTCATCTGAGAGATGAGAATTATTATAGTGGATACCTTGTAACAGAGAAGCAACCGACGTAGAATTTCTACCTCTCAGCCTCATGCTCCCAGAAATAAGACTCAGACTCAAAATATATTTACAAATACCTTGGCCATATAGCTAGGCCTGTCTCTGACTAGATGATAACTGAATCTAACCTGTTTATTCTGATCTACATTCTGCCACATGACTGGTTACCTGTGCTCAGGTATCTGTGCCTATATCATCACATCTTCCCAGGTTAATCTCCCACACCTGGCACTGTCCCAGAATCCTTTCTCCTCCTGGATGTCCCACCTCCTATTTCCTGCCTAACCCCATAGGCCATCAGATTTTTTATTGACAGGTGCCACATGCATCCAGACACATGATATTCTCGCTACAAAATGGCTTCTGGTGACATCCTTGGTGGAGGGCCTGGCATGTAGTCGGTGTCCCAACAAATGGATGAGGTGAGCGGGAGCTACTCGTATGGGCATTACACAGATGAAGACACCTGAGGGAGGCAGCCCAGGGAGGGGGGCTTTGATCTGGATGCTCAGTTAAGGAAATTCAGTCCATCATGGTCAGAGTACCTCTACTCACAGCCATAGGAACTTACCAAAAGGTTTGGTACGTGGTGACAACCAGAAAGCAGACAACAAAGACCAGAAGCAATGAACTTCCTCCATCAGCCTTGCCTCCTAAAGCGGTGCCAGCAGCTGGAGGTGTTCAAGCCCGTGAGCGAGCACAGAGTGGACAGTTCCCACTCAAACCATTTCCCCAAATTCCTATGTGGAAGCCAAGCCCACAGTGTAGCTCTGTGGGCCCTTCAAAAGGGGATTAAGGTTGGCAATAGGGATAAGATAATAATAGTTCAACAGGAGGACCAGTGTCCTTTTAAGAAGCGGGAGTGATGCCCGTGGTCCATTTGTACAGAGGGAAGGCCACCTGAAGGCCCTATGGGAAGGTGGGTAATCATGAGCCAATGGGAGGGATCTCACGACAGACCTTCCGGGGTGAATTCCAACTTAGAGTTGTTTTGGATTGCGACATCTCCAGGTCGGTTAAAAGCCTTTTGAAGAGCCATAGAAATAACCATGGTTCACAGACTGGAGACCAGAGCAGGCCCGGCTGTGTCACGTGCGTGTGTTCTCATTCCCTTCCAGTTGTTTCCACAAAAGGCGTCACACTGGGAAAGGCAGGTGACTTGGTCAAGCTGCTGGAACGCAGAGAGCAGCCAGAGTAATCGCTTTTCTGAGTGTGCAGTGTCTCCATGCACATGAGGCCATGTGGACTGTTTATCCTGGTTTCGAGAATAACAATAAACTGAGCACCTATGTGCCTGCTGTCTCATCTAAAAAGTATCATTAGCAGATGGTTCCGTGGTTACAAGCACAGACTGCTCTTGCAGAGGGCCAGAGTTCCATTCCCAGCATCCACTTATCTGTTCAAAATAATCTACTGTAATTCCAGTTCTAGTGGGGAAATCTAGTGCCCTCTTCTGGGCACCTGGAGCAGTACATGTACATGGTGCACTCACATGCAGGCAAAACACCCATACGTAAAACAGAAATAAACCTTACAAAACCATAGTACTAGCAATTCCAAGCTGCCTGGGGGCTGAGCCAGGATCACACCCTGTTCCCTGCTGCTCCAAGCAAGCACTTACTGCAAGCTTGGCGTTAAGCCATTCTAGACTTTACCTAAAGTTGCCTGCATCTGCATGTGTGCGGTCATGGTTTTCTTGGCCAGCTTCGTTAAGGCTCACTCTTGGCTGTGGCCGATGGCGTGCACGTCTCTGCTGTACCCCTTGAAACAAATATCACACTTGCCACCAGTCCAGTGTTCCAGTGTCTGTCTGACTTCCAGGTCTGTGTTCCTGCGAACATCATCGTACATGGAAATGTATGCAGCAAGCACTTGATAACTTGGCTGGTCTTCCTATTTGGAGCAATTTTAGAGGTGTATTTAAGTCCTTTCCTATCAAAGTGATCATGAGCATTTGGGCCTTTAATATCTCATTATGATAACTTACAGTAAGAGTATTGACTAAAATGCATTTGGGGAGTGACTGTTCCCAGTTTCTTATTTGTCTCTGAGTTTGGTTTGCTTCTTATTTACTGTTTTAGTGCGATCTGCCTTTATCTCCATTAGCACCATAACAACGAGAGCATACTGCCTTGCCTGCTTGTCTTCTTTTCTCTGTGTTCTGTGTTCGTCTTGATCTCCCTCTCTACTGCTATGTTGGCATGTGGTTTCTCCCTCAAGGATGTGTCAGAAGCTATGTCTTCAGTGTGGTAAAATGAGGGGTGGGGCCTTTAAGGGGTGGAGTCTAGGGTGAGGTCATCAGATCGCTGGGCACTTGCTTCCCAGAGAGTCTTAACATAATTCTCCTAACCCAGATGCCCCTCAACAGAGGAATGGATACAGAAAATGTGGTACATCTACACAATGGAGTACTACTCAGCTATTAAAAAGAATGAATTTATGAAATTCCTAGCCAAATGGATGGACCTGGAGGGCATCATCCTGAGTGAGGTAACACATTCACAAAGGAACTCACACAATATGTACTCACTGATAAGTGGATATTAGCCCAAAACCTAAGATACCCAAGATATAAGATACAATTTCCTAAACACATGAAACTCAAGAAAAATGAAGACTGAAGTGTGAACACTATGCCCCTCCTTAGAAGTGGGAACAAAACACCCTTGGAAGGAGTTACAGAGACAAAGTTTGGAGCTGAGATAAAAGGATGGACCATGTAGACACTAGCATATCCGGGGATCCATCCCATAATCAGCTTCCAAATGCTGACACCATTGCATACACTAGCAAGATTATGCTGAAAGGACCCTGATATAGCTGTCTCTTGTCAGAGTATGCCTGGGCCTAGCAAACATAGAAGTGGATGCTCACAGTCGGCTATTGGATGGATCACATGGCCCCCAATGAAGGAGCTAGAGAAAGTACCAAAGAAGCTAAAGGGATCTGCAACCCTATAGGTGGAACAACATTATGAACTAACCAGTACCCCGGAGCTCTTGACTCTAGCTGCATATGCATCAAAAGATGGCCTAGTCGGCCATCACTGGAAAGAGAGGCCCATTGGACACACAAACTTTATATGCCCCAGTACAGGGGAACGCCAGGGCCATAAAAGGGGAGTGGGTGGGTAGGGGAGAGGGGGTGGGTGGCTATGGGGGACTTTTGGTATAGCATTGCAAATGTAAATGAGCGAAATACCTAATAAAAAATGGAAAAAAAAAATAAAAAAAATAAAATAAATAAAATAAAATAAAATAAAAAAACATAATTCTCCTAGTATCCCAGCCTGTCTTGGCTCCCTGTCTTACAAAAAGATCTTCCTTTTCTGTAGTTTCTGCCCTGGTGTGGTGTAAATCACATCAATGGAGACCCTAAGACACCTAACAATAACAGAAGTGACCAATACAGCGGCAAGCCTCCGACACTTACCCATGGTGATGTTTCAAGACAAATGATAAATAATAGTGATCCAGTGAGTGAATGAATGAATGAATGAATGAATGAACTATTGAAGCCGAAGGACTGTGTGGCTATCTCAGTCATGTGGTGCTAGATCTCCATGAGGTAATGGTTCCACCTGTGTAGGTGGTGTTAAATTCAACCCTCTACTTCAGTTACATGCAGGCATTTGGATGTCTGGATTAAGTAAGCCAACTGACTGATTCTTGCTTAAAGTTTTTCCTATTAACTGAAGCTCTCGGAGGACACCATGGAGGAGCAATGGGGTGGCCCATTGGCCGCCCTGAGGTGGGGTTGCCAGTGGAATTCCCACAGACATTGTAGGTTTACAGCGAAGGAATTATTTCATTCTCCCACTCCAGGTTCTATCTTAATGAAATACGGCGCAGACGTTTTTCCACGACCTTTATCCCACAGTTTTTCATTAATGAGAATTGCATTATCCCTGAGGTTAAGTATATAATCTTCACTTGGCTGTAAAGTCCAGCTGGTGGCCAATTATGCTTTAATCTGTTTTATGAAATTTCCTAATAAAATGTCGGATGGATCAATATTTGTATTGTGTAGTGAGCCACTAATACCTGGTGGCATAAGTGCCTGTAGGGGACGAGTGTAAGTTTGCACACATCTGTACCTCAGGCTCTACTGTCTCACAGATTTATAATCTACCAATTCCCACCACACTCTGCATCTTGGGAGAAAATTCCTTCTTCAGCCTGTTTTTAAACACTTACAGTTGTGTAGGCTCGATTCACCTGGTAGAGATTAACAGTCACTATGAATCTTAGTTGCTGCATACCCGGAGTTGCACCAGTCAGGTGGTTGAAAAATCCTTGCTGAGCCAATTGGCTGCTGTTTTTTAAACTGCCAAACAGAGAGGGTGAAGTTTTCTCACCCCAATTCATAGATCAAATGCAATTCCAAAGTCCAAAGCTTTACTCTCTACTCAACTTAGTCTCAATATTTATCTCTACAGTCTACTACTCTTTATGTATGATGCTCTCTGACCTTGGGAAACAAGGATCATGTGAGTAATGAATAAGCCAGTCTCATTAAAGAGACTTTGATGTTTCGTCTAAGTTTACATGCTAATTAAGATAAGCTTGTCCTAACTCCCCCAAAAGTCTTTTTCTCCTTCTTTGGGCAAGTAGGCTGAAATACAACATAAAAGAGTGTGAACACTGCTAAGTGCACAGATTTAACCCTGCTGTTTTGCTCCTAATCATTATTAATTGCCTCCAGTGGCGGACATTAATTTCCCTATTGCGGCAACACGCGTCTTGAGCTTGGGCATATCCTAATACATCAAACGGGACAGGTGATATAATTCAGCCGGTCACAGCTGGAAAGGAGACAGCCACCCACATGCAGGCAGTCTGTCAACCTTAGTTACACTGCAGACGCCACCAACGCCTCAGAGCCACGACGCACATTCATCTCTGGGGATAACTTTACAAGAAGTATGGCCACTCAGCCCATCCTATTTAATCTGTTACCATCTTAGAGGCGAGAGGAACAGGACAGTTGGAACTCACATTTCTCTATGTGTTTGCAGTCCCTGGAGGGGAAAGCAGAGATGAGCGGTCAAGCTCACCGTGCAGATAAACTGATAGGCACTGGGTTCAGAGGGACCGCAGTATTTTAAAATAGATGTCACCAAAGGATTTTGAGTGAGTGGCTAATACTTCCTGTGATGTGACCTCAGGGTCCTGCCCTGATCTTGGGGCCTTCGGGTAAGTCTTGACAAGTTGCCCAAAGTGCCTTGTGTTTACATGTAACTCTGGCTCCGAAACGGAAGTAATAGCTTTGTTATCCTTGGAGATTACCTCAGTGTGCCTTGGTATTGGCACGGCAAACAGACACAGGATGGATGTTACAGCCTTTGGTGTGTGATTGAAAAGTGAGGCCAGCGGGCAAAGTCGTGGCTCAAAAGCCAAAAGTGAAATTTCCATAGAGGTACAAGATAATAAAGTTAAGCTTCGATCCAATCATTTCACCACTGATTAGACTTCCACATCCAAGATGGGGTGGGGAGAGCACCTTAAGAAAGTGTCTGCACGCCCATGCTGTGATGAGTCACAGCGGTCTTCACAATGCCTGACCGAGGGAAGCACCCCTTGATGGGTGAGTGGCTAGGGTATGTTGTATAGGTACTGTAGACTATTATTCTGCCCCAGAAAGGGAAAGATTCCAATATATGTTGCAGCATTCTAAGTGAAATAAGCCAACCACGGTGCAATCCTATGCATATTGAGTACCCTGGGTAGGCAAAATCATAGACATTGAAGGTAAATGGCCCTTGTCGGGGACTACAAGGAAGGGCATAGATGGCTGCTGGATGAGTATTAAGTTTTTTGGTTTTGTAAAGATTTATTTATGTATCATGTATACAGTGTTCTGCCTGCATGTATGCCTACAGGCCAAAAGAAGATACCAGTTCTCATTATAGATGGTCATGAGCCACCATGTGGTTGCTGGGAACTGAACTCAGGATCTCTGGAAGAGCCAACAGTGCTCATAACCTCTAAGTCACCTCTCCAGCCCCAGTATAAAGTTTTTGCATGATAAAGCAGTCATGGAGATGAACTGAACAGCAGTGTGATTCATAGCACTACTGAGCTACAGACTTAACAGTCAAGTCGGTGTCCTGAATGGAATCTTAATTGTCCCTCACAGGCTTCTGTTTTGAGTATTTGTCACCTGATTGATGGCACTGCTTTTAAGAGGCTATGGCATCTTTAGAAGATGGGACAAGCCTGGTAGAAGAGGGTGATAAGAGTACATGCCTGAGAGGGTCATAGCGGGTCCCCTGATTCCTAGTCCACCTGAGAGGGTCATAGAGGATCCCCTGATCTCTAGCCCACCAGGACCTGAGGAGCCTCCTCTACCCAGTCCAGCTGCCATGACCAACTGAGACCCTGTGAAACTGGGAGCCCAAGTGAATCTCCCCTCCCTTAAGTTGTGTGTGTCAGGGCTTAGCACCCAAGAGATCCTTCAACCTCCCTTGAGTGTTCGCCATCCCAACACCAACCTCACAAATGGACTAATGACTGCATCTCCCTTATTCTATCCTTCCAGTGGAGAGTGCCATGCCCTGTCTCTCTAAAAGCAAGGCAGGCACCCTATGTGATAGTGTGAGTCATACCAGTATACTTTCCCAGGTCTTGGGACCCTCAGACCAGGTCACTGTCCACCCAAGTGACCCCAGCCCTAGAAGCCCTACTCATGGTTTTCCCCCAAGGTCCTGCTCCCACTCTGTAGCCCACTCCAGCGTTCCTTGTACAGGTGCTCAGCTCAAAGGATGACATGATGTTGCAGCCCCTCAGGATGCAGCCACATGGTGTGAATACCTTCCAGGTGGTAGCAAAGGCTGGATTGGACAGCACACACCAAAACCTTTAGAAGTATGTTCAGAGGAGAAACAATCAAGACATGCTGAAGGGTGTCTATAAATATTTGCTGCTGTAGATAAAACAATGACAACCAAATTGGGAGGGGACACACCAGGAGAAACGCACACCATGTGCAATTGCTTACTACAGCCAGAGAGGGTTGGAACTAAATGCATCCTTACTAGAAGGGTTCAGCAATGGACCAGGGTTAAATACTCTTGTTTTGCTCCTCATTTTATTTGACAGTACCCTCCAGTCCCCAAAAGATTTAGCTTCTATTTTTTGTCTCTTGTTGAATGAACGTAGCCAGCCAAAACTAACTGTCCCATTCGAAGGATAAAGTAAGGGAGGTACAGTTGTTACTCCATTTGTGAGGTTGATGTTGGGATGGCCAACACTTAAGGGAGGCTGAAGGATCTCGTGGGTGGTAGGTCCTGAGACTCACAACTTAAGGAAGGGAAGATTCATTTGGTCTCCCAGTTTCAGAGGGTCTCAGTTGGTCCTCAAAGCATGCCCTGTCTGTACCCCAAATTCATTCCTTGAGCCTTGTAGGAATCCCTCAAGGAAACATGTTTATTATGCTGCTACCCCTTCCGTTCCATATTTGTGTAACATGAAATCCATTTTTTTACATCAGTTAGGGCAAATTTTCATCGCTTACATTTACTTGGGTCTGAAGTGACAGATATTGAAAGGGTCATCCTGTTTGTGTTACTGTCTGTTCTCCAGGGGGAAGCTACAGATAAGTCCCATTTCAAGTATTAGTTATCTTTTAGTAAATAAACTTCACACATCAAGTTATAGATTGGGCTTTATAGACGTAGTTCTGGCAGAATTTTCCAGAAGGGTCCTCTGAAACAAGATTTTCAAAGCAAGGAACCAGACATTACTTGTAAACGCTATAAATTTTACTATGTCAGATTTTCTAAAAGTATATATTAGTCCACAATGCCTTCGGGTTAACACACACACACACACACACACACACACACACACACACACACGTTCATAACCTCTGCATGGAAGTGTGTATAAATCAAACAACCACAGAAATCAGGATTTCAGAAGACAAATTCCAGACTTGGAGTGTCACTAGCTCAGGCTTGCTCTCAGCCTTCTGCTGTGGCAGGATCCAGCCCGAGGCACCACTTTCTTCCAGGTCCACCACCACAGTTATTTATTCCTGTTTTGATTCCACAGAAGTTTTAGCTGCCCTGAAAAGCTCGCTGCACTCGCCTTTGTCAGCTTTAACCATAGGTCTTCAGTCTCTGCAACATTGTAGTCCCTGCCTCCTGCCAGGAGGTCTGTTTGGACTGCTTTCCCTGCTCCAGGGGAGCAGAGATCCACAGCCTGGCAGGCAGCAGAAGGCTTCAGATGGCAGATAGAGCACGTGCCAGCCAGCAGCACAGCCACAGGCTTGCGGCTCTGTGCTCGCTGTCAGGGACACACGTGTGACATTTTTGTTATCTGGCAGGAAGTGTGTTTAGGTTAAACTGCAAGTGTCACTATGTCACGGACTTCTCTGCTGAGCCTGAGACAGGCACTCCCTATCAGTGAGAGCTGAGGCAGGCTGAGATCCGCTGTCTGTCCAAGCAGCCTGATTCCTGCAAGCTGTGGTGTTTCCAGGGCGGCAGCAGAAGCAGCCGCCAGGGCTGTGATCAGGACTCTGCTTGAGATGGTGAAGAACAAAGACAGCCACTAAAGACCCACGTGGAGGGAAGAGCGTGACAACATGTCCCACAACTTCAGGGGCGCATTTGCAACAACGGACAGTGTGCTGTTAATTAAAAGAGTTTAACTTGGGAACTAGACTGGCATAGTACACTACTTCCACTCTGGGAAATACACTCACAGGGAGCTAATAAATAATCCATGAATGGTAATCTTTTCAAGTCATTTCAAAGGCTTGGAGTCGCCAGCCTCAGTAATTGTGAATGCAGTGGCCCAAGCGCAACTCCATTAAAATCGAAAGGTGCAAACTGATTAAAGACACTCTATGTTTTTGATAGAAGTCTTAAATTCAAATGTCACATCATTTGTTTTTAGCAAATGGAGTAATTACAATAATATTTTCTTCATTTTTAAGGTCAGATCTCTTAAATTCTACGTGCCTGATTTAAATGCAGCCACAATTCCTTTCCTTGCCTGCCTTAATTAAATGTGTGTGTTGCTTCAAGGTAACAGCCGCTCATGTTTTTTCTGAAGTAGAAATAAATATTCCAGTTGTCTGCAAGGTTGGAAGGGAGAGTTATAACATTTCATATCAGATATTATTAATAAAACTGAAATTAACTTTATTTCCCACCTGCTAACTCATTCTTGCTGAGAAAACATAGGTCTTGTTAAAGCAGAGGTATTTTCTCCTGCCTTCGTGTATCTATTGCAATCTAATTTTTTTTTTAATTTACAGGTTCCTCAATAATTACATCAATCCTTTTTAATGGTCTTGTAGCTTAACTACCTGAAGAAAATTTTAAAAATGCTTTCCATCTTATGGTATTTGAACTGACACACACTTTCTAGGGCTTCGGAAAATACCAGAGAAGCTCCACATAGAGAACTATGTAAGATTTTATTGTTTCAAGTGACTCTGGCCCTTTAAATGAGCCAGGAAGGTGGGGATGTCGAGGAAGGGGAGGAACTTGTCTTGCTCACTATAAATTAAAAAGGTTTCCTTTTGCCTGTGTCCCAGCTGTCAGTCCTGGAGCAGAAGTTAATGATGGTGCCGGAAGCAGTCAATCCATTTGTTTAGGATGCTCCCCTGCTTTGCTGGACCCCAGACCTCCAGATGTACCATTCTTCTGTGCTGTCAAAATATTTTTCTCCTGAAAAACAACGGGATTAAGAGCAATTGAAGGAGCCAGGTGATGCCAGCTGGATAGGAAGGCCGGAGTCCAGC
Organism: Mus musculus; assembly: GCF_000001635.26. Taxonomy (NCBI): domain Eukaryota; kingdom Metazoa; phylum Chordata; class Mammalia; order Rodentia; family Muridae; genus Mus; species Mus musculus. Next base: position 51,766,680 of record NC_000072.6, on the reverse strand, counting down.
AGGGCAGGCCCCCCATCATGTTGTAACAAAGGTGTCTGGCAGGGTTACAAAGAAGCACCTTGCAAAATGTGTATCTGTAGGGAAGCCAATCTGAGTCAGGATGCAGGAGTTTGTCCCACAGTGATTCCAATGTGCTACCCTGGGGAGGAATCCCTGGTGTTTTAGGTTGCCTGTGAGCACAGAGAGTGAGGGTTGGAGCCAAGGACAGGTAGGGAAAGGCCAGGACAGGCAGCTTGTAAACAGAGTCTGCATTTGAGTCCTGCTTATTTCATCTTAGTAACCTTGAACCTTTGGACCTACAATACATATATATTCTCCAAGACTCAGTCAGCATCCCCATTTGTAAAATGGGATGGCACTTCCTTCACAACACTATTGTGAGAATTAGAGGAAGGAAGAGACCTAAAGCACAGACAACTGGAAGTGTTTACCATATTGTAAGCGCTAAAGCGTATTAGATTATAACTGTCCACTGAGCTCTGCAGGGCTGGAAGGGACTCGGAAGCTCTTTTGATCCAACCTTCCCCTTGGTCCAGAACCTCACACTCATCCTACTGCTCTCAGAGTGAGATTCAAGAAACCCTGCTTATTGAACAGAGAGCAGATTGGTTTAAAGAGAGGGTTTTGAATCCATTGCAATCAGTGAGGCTCTCAAAGCTTGAACAGTGAGTCTCTGTACCTGGTAGCAATTTAGACCCTGACAACCCAGGAGAAAGAAGGGGTTGCAATATCACAAGTGATGTGTATTGGTGCCATTGTGTGCCTTGACTTTGGGAGACAGGGAGGCTGAAAGGAAAGAGGAAGATGTGAGAGACGCTAGGGTGTCAGGAGTGTGGGGATAGGCATATGTGACCCAGCTCTGAGCTGACAGCTACTTCTCTGTTTGGGATCTGAGCAGTGGTTCCCAATCTTCCTAGTGCAGGGACCCTTTAATACAGTCCCTCATGTAGTGGTGACCCCCAGCCACAAAATTATTTCGTTAATACTTCATAACTGATTTTACTTCTGTTATAAATCAGAATGTAAATATTTAATATTCAGGCTATCTGATATGTGACTCCTATGAAAGGGTCAATTTGATCCCAATGGGGTCATGACCCACAGGTTGAGAACTGCTGGCTAGACCCTGGTGACAAGTTGGTTTGGTTTGGTTTGGTTTGGTTTGGTTTGGTTTGGTTTGGTTTGGTTTGGTTAGCAAAGGTTTTAAGGTTGCGCTGTCTTTCTTATCTTGCAATGATTTTGACTGGCCCTAATGCCAGTCAAAAATCTGTATGTTGGCATGTGACTAAGTTCCACATGTATGGAATGTCATAAAAATCAGCTGATGTTTGTAGAATACTTGAGCTATATATGCTGGGTGTTGAACTAAGTCCCTTAGTTGCCCTCACAAGTAGATATTGTAGCTTTCTCCATTCAAAGAAAAGGACATTGAGGGGGTGCAGTGGAGTGTCGTTCTGATATCTTATATAGCTAGGCTGGCCTTGAACTCCCGTCTGATCCTCCAGGCTCTGCCTCCCAAGTGCTGAGGTTACAGGTCTATGCTACCACACCTGGTATGATGTGGTTCTAAGATTGACTCACTCTTACCAATGTAGCTAAGTCCTCCAGGCAGAAGTGGGATTTGAGCCATGGCTCGGGAGTTCTGCCCTCAGGACCTGGGAAGGGGGTTGGTTCCGGGAGCTTGGCAGTGATCTTGATGAGACCCGGGTCAGACTCCAGAGGCCAGGATGCTTCCTCCTTAGCAAAAACTCTCGTTCAGACCGTGGGGCAAAGGAGACATGGGGGAAGGTTGTTGGAAGGTTCAGGAAACCCAAGATTCTCTTAGTAGAATATAAGCTTGGTTAAAATTAAGTACTTTAAAAAGTGCTAAATATCTTTAAATAGTTTACATATATTAGAAAAGGGACCACAGGACTACAAGGATAAATATCAAACTCTTGTGTCTCTGGGAGAGAGGATGGATTGTATAAGGGAATTACCTTTATTTTTAAATCTTCCCTATTTCAATTTCTATATTATTCAAATACTTTATTTTATTATTCTTTCCCGACTGGGTATTGAACACAACCAGTGAACTACATTTCTAGCTCTCTTTTTTCCCTTCAAATTTTATTATCATTTTAAGTGATAATATTTTATTTATTATCATTTTGCTATTTCATTTGAACCTTTTGCAATAATATTGTGTGTGTTATTTTTTTCAAACTTATAAATGAGGTTTAAACATATATAGAAACAGAAACTTCTGATTCTTAGAAAGTCCTAATAGTATTCTGAAGAAAAAGAAAATTCTAATGTAACTAGTCTCTCTCTCTCTCTCTCTCTCCCTCTCTCTCTCTCTCTCTCTCTCTCTCTCGTGTGTGTGTGTGTGTGTGTGTGTGTGTTGTGTACAATCATACAGAGAGGCATCTTAGAAAGATGCAAGACATGGCAGAGTATGGCAGATCACTTAATTATTTCTCCTTTTTACTTCAGGAGAAACCTCACAAAAGCTTCACAGATTTCTAGAGACAAATCTGAAAACTTTAGAAGATGCAGAAAAAGTGAGAGTAAAGTAGAATCTTAAAAGATTCTATTAAAGTGGTCAATACCTTGTGTCTGCTGTTCCCTGAGTTTCTGCCATGGCCACCCACACACACTTTCAGAAACAACCATCTGGGTACACCAAGGGATGCCCTAGTCTCAAATGGACCGCTCATCTCCTATATGTCGCTTGTCTCACAGAAGTTAGCAAGGTGTGAACAATGCAGAGTGATGAACAGTGGCCTAAGTTTACCCCTCTGTGCTACCTCGCCTTTGAGTTACTCTTTCACTCTAAACTGTCTGAATGGAAAAAGATGAATGCTTGTTAGCTTCTGCCAAAGAAGAAAGCCTATCATTTGCTACAGAGTGGAAGACTGTGGCAAACCTATGTGAGAGAAAAAAGTCAGGTCAGGGACAGAGACAAGTGTCACAAGATGTCACTCATGTGGAATCTAAAAAGTTGACCTCATAGGAACAGAGAGTAGAGTGGCCTGTACTTGAGGCAGGGGTCCCTGGTGGAGGTACCTGGGAGCTCTTAGTCAAAGGATTCATAATTTCAGACAGAGGGAACAAGGCCCTGAGAGCTATTGATCGCCACAGTAACTATGGCTAATAACAATCTATTATTCTTGAAATCTGCTGAGAGTAGACTTTAAGATTTTAAATCATCGACAGCATTTGTATGTGAAGTAATGTGTCTGTTAATTATCTCGGTTTAGTCATTTCAGAAATTATACAGATTTTAAAATCGCTTGTACATAATAAATACACGATTTCTGTCTGTCAATTAAAACCAGAGGTTTTTGTTTGTGGGTTGCCGTTTGTGTGCGTGTGTGTGTGGTGTGGTGTGTGGTGTATGTGTGTGTGTGTGTGTGTGTGTGTGTGTGTGTATGTGTGTGTGTGTGTGGTGTGTATGTGTGTGTATGGTGTGTGTGTGTGTGTGTGTGTGTGTGTGTGTGTGCATTCCTGTGTGAGTCTTACAGGCGTGCACAGGCATGTTCATTTGTGTGGAGGCAAGATATAGTCAGGTGTCTTTTTCAGTTTGTCTTCACTTTATACATTGAAGCAGTGCCTCCCACTAGGCTGGTCAATCTAACTAACCAGTTTGCCTCTGCAGATCCCCTGCCTCTGCCTTTCAAGTGCTGGGAATACAGGTGGACCACCACACCTATCCTAGGTAAACTGAGGATGCAAACAGCAGTCCTAACATTTGTACCACAAATACTTTACCTGTGGAACTGTCTTCCCAGCCTGCTCATAGTACTGGAGAGATCGCTTTTACAAGACCCTGGGTTTGATTCGAGGCACTAGAAGGGGGCGGGGGGGATCTCGATTTGAGTGACAAGTTACAGTTATCCAAGACCAGTGACAGACACATACACACAAAAAGTCAGCAGAGAGCCCTGCCTAGGCCCTGCTCTGGTCTTGTACACAACAACACTGGTCCATTCCAGTCTTGCTGTCCCTGAACAATCACAGAAATGTCATGGGTGTTTCATGATGCTTGACGTCATGCCAGTCCTCACCTGGCCAGCCTTCCTCTCTAAGGACATTAGTCACAAACACCCACCTCTCTCCTTTGTCCTGCTCAAGGAAAGTGGATCTTCTTAGAGGAGCTTAAGATTCCAATGGGTTCCTAAAAGGGAACCTAAGGTCTTCAGGGATCCTTCAGCAGTGTTGGGAGAGCTTGCAAACTCCAAGCATGAGCAAAGCAGAGACTCTAAAGATGTTTGATCCACATTTGACACCCACATGATACCCATACAGGCGGGTGTGGGCATGGGGGTGAAAGGGGAAATCACTCATGTGACACAACCAAGAGGGTCGCTTTTAAGGTGACCTGTTAGCAGCTGGAGAAAAATGGAAGAGCTGACCAGGCAGCAGTGGTGCACACCTTTAATGCTGGCACTTGGGAGGCAGAGGCCAGCCTGGGCAACAGAGCAAGTTCCAGGACAGCGAAGGCTACACAAAGAAACCTTGTCTCAAAAAGAAGAGGAGGAAGATAAGGAGAAGGAGGAAGAAGAGGAAGAGGAGGAGGGGGAGGGGGAAGAGAAGGAGGAGGAGACCTTGCGACGTAGCTCGGCCTGTGTAAACCTGCTGCAGCACCTGAGCAATGGGAACAATAAAAGACCAGCCTGAAAGCATGGCTGTAAAGTTTTGAAGATTAATGAGATAATGTGGCTAAACTAACCATAGCAATTATTCAATAAATGTTAGCTGGTACTGCCGTAGACTGTGACAATGTAGTGCTAAAGGTACATTGTGACCTTAAAAGAATATTTTTCTGGAGCTACTATACATGCTACATAAATGTTAATTGTTATTGTTATTACAATTTTTAGTTCAGCCAATGTAGCGATTTATTGCTACAACCACAAGAAGCTGCCAGGCTGGTCCTTGATGGCAGAGATTTGCTGGCCCTTGGCTTTGCCTCAGGGGGAAGGGAGGAGGTTACTTGACACCAGGGCATGGTCAAACCTGATTTTCCTCCTGGTGGCCTTCTCTAAAGGCTCTGTACCCAGCCTACACATGTAGGAGCAGTTTCTTACACCAAAGCCAATACCCGGTCTGAGGAGAATTTGCCAGCGTTCTCCCGGCTTAGTCTTCAGTACTCTGCAGTGTGTATTCAGGACTGCTTCTGCTGAAAGACGATAAGAAAGGAAAGTTGTAGGGGTATTTAACACTTGGAAGGTTTTCCCACTGGACATTTTTACAACACCATTCCTAAGAGAGCCTTTCTGAGGGAGCTATTCTGTTTGCTTCATGGTTTAGAGGCACGCACGGTAGCACTTTTATCCTGAAAGATGAGGGCTTTCAACCTGGACAGTGACTCTACAGTCTCTAATGGATGCTGTGCACCGTTTATATTCCTCCCATGCACTTCTCAGCCTGGGGCAGCTTGCCCCTTGCAGTAATTCGTGACTAGATTTGAACAGTGGTTGTCGATGGCCAGAGGAGAGAGAGATGCTCAAGGATGTCCGCTGCTCTGTTTCCCAGACCTCATCAGCTGCTTTGCCACTGGGAAAAAGCCATTTCCTCTCAGCTCCAGCTGCACGGGTTCCCATCCCAGATCCCTGCTCACTGTCTACACACCCCAAACCTTGCTTCTGTCTCTCCTCACCTGTAAGGAGAGAAGAGCATGAAGACTTGTCGGAGATGGTCATGGGGATTAAATGAGATGCCACACGGAAGCACCTGAGCCTATGCAGCGACTCCATATTAAACAGCTTGGGGGCTCAGCCTCTTTCTATGGAGTTGACTGGCTTTCTTGCTCAGACTATCTTTGTTGTGTCTTTGCTCTCCTGAAGGGTGGACATTATAACCTACAGTGTGAGAGCTAAGGTTTGAAGACTTAAACCCATTTGCCCCAGACCCACAGGTGCTGAATGTTGAGCTGGTATTATTAACATCATGGGTCTGGCTTTTCCTATGACACCCACCATACGGGGCCTGTGTAAATCATGCCTGTCCCACAGGCTCAGGGTCTGCTTCCAGTGACAGTTCTGCTATGGGCCTCTTCCCAAGAACACCACAGCAGGGGTAGCTCTGTGGTTCCAGGCCATTTGTCAGGCAGGATGTGAGCTATCGGGTATTTGTGTGACCCGCTTGGCTTATCTGCTTTGAGGCAGAGCCTTCCTGACTCAGATCTGTGGGTTCATGACTTGGCACAATCATAGCAACCACAGTGAAACCACTGGCTCTGCCCCGATGCACCCTCCCCAACCCAGGGCCACGAGCCAGAGAGGAAGCAGGAGGGGTTTTCACTCATATATCAGATTGCAGGTGAGGGTCAGCCACCCCCTACCTAGTGAAAGGAGCCCTCTTTATGTTGGTTCTCCCAGTAATTAAACCAAACCAAACCAAACCAAACCAAACCAAACCAAACCAAAACAAACCAAACCAAACCAAACCAAAACAAACCAAAACAAAACAAAACAAAACAAAACAAAACAAAACAAAGCAAAAAAACTAAAAGCCAAGATGAAATGACTGATGCCCTCTCACACCTTGTTCACTCTCAAGTTCTCCTGGAACTGCTGCCATCTGCTCCTTCCTTTCCATGTGACCAATGGCTGGTGGGGCCACCTGGCAGCCATTTCTCCATCTCTAATCCTGTGTTTGGATTTCCTTTATGGAACGTCCCTTCTCTACCCTTAGCCCCCAATCTTTGGGAAGAGGCCTGTGATGTGATCTAGGATGGTCTTAGTGTCAAATTACACTCACCACAGGGACTTCAGGGACAAGCCATTGATCCACTGAGATGGGAAGTGCCTTTTCCAGAACTTCTCAAAAATCATTTCTAGTTGCTTACCATCAAGAGGGGAAATGGAGAAGGTTTCATTTATATTTTTCTACCTCCTGGCGGGCTGCATGACCCATACTCTGAGAAGCAAGAGCCTATGATACATTACAAACTCCTCTGAATTCCAGGAAAAGTCCATTAAAATTTGACACAGACCCTTATGTTCCAGCCCAGACTCTTTCCTCACTGAGCTTCTTGCCATTCTTGGAACAAGCGTCTGTCCAAGCTGTCCCCTGGAAGGCCTGCCTGTCTCTTCCATATCTAGAAACCTGGAGGCACCCATCCCTCTAGAGCCACATCAAACGCCTGCTCCTCTACAAGCCTTGGACTCCACAGTTGTTCTCTCCCTGACTCTGCCTTGACTCAAGGACCTTGACCTCTCTCACTCTGCCTTCCTCAGTAGGTAATAAATAGCACTACACATCTCCATATCCCTGGAAGCTAGCATAGAGCTGGAATAAGGGTTTATCATATGTGGCTGGAAGGATGATCAAGGATCATTGAGCTTAGAAAAGGCTGGCGGTGCACAGTGTCCTGTCCCGAAGACACTGTTTCCATATCTGGATAATGGTAAATACCATTTCAATTGGTTCTTACTGTGGGTATTATTATACTTATTAGTTGATAACTCTGTAACAATTCATTTCACCATTTACACCCCACAACCCTGGCATATTTAATAAGATAAGCCAACTATCTACTTCATGACATCAATCTGTGAAGAAGTCAATCTTAGATGTGCTGTAGAAGAAAGGACAAGATGCCCACAGTCTTCACTTCCTTTCTTGGGTCCACAACTAAAAGTTTCTGTACCTTTTCTTGTAGTTAGAGTTGGCCATGTGACAGAATCTCAGCCCTTGGAAAGTAGCCAAACTTGGAAAATTAAAATCATGTCCTTGGTTAGAAAGTGAGTGAGTCTGAGATCCCTAGAGGGCGATGAAGACCCAAGTGAGAGGGCACCAGGGTCCCTAGCACTATGTGGAAGCCTGCCTCAGACCCACGCCCATTATAGGACTGTAATTGGGTTGTAATGGAGAAATTGTATGCTATACTCTTAGACCGAGAGATGTGCAAGGCCTGGGCTCTGTTCACCTGTGAGGTCTGATTGCTAATTTTGAAGGATGTTGCAGACATCCTTGTTATACATGATCATGATTACATTGTTGTTGTTGTTGTTTTTTAAGTATTGATTATCTAGAACTCATACCATTCTAATCATTTTACTGGATTTTACTATTAAGTACTCTTAAGGTCACATTCAAGGAACTAGGGTATACTGTGGGTTTTAACAAGCATAGCGTTCCATCTTTGTATGCAACAATGACACACTGATAGCTTAAAATCAATCACAGTGGTAGTATTTACACTATGGTAGTTGGCAAGCCTTGCAAACGACAATCCTCTCCACTGAAAAGGTTAAATATTCGCCAGTACATCAATTTAAGATTTACCATGTATGAAAGCAAATGTTCTCCAATACACTGGCTCTAGAGGACGAGGACATAATGAGTAAATTCACCTGGCTAGACGTCCCTGGGCATGAGGAAGAGTGGACCACAAGCCCCAGAAACAGCCAGTGCCCCGGCAGTCAGCGTGCCCGAATGTGACTTTATATACTCCTTGCTAATTTTCCTAACGCTAGATTACCGTGACAGAGGCACGGTCATTGGTATTGCCTGCTTTCCCATGGTTTGAGTGACTGTGAGTGAGAGTGGAAATAAGTGGGTTTCCACCTATAGCCCTCACCTAAATCAAGGGAGGGAATTTCTCCATGTCTTAACTCTCAACAAAAACATATCTTTTTTGCCTCAGCCTCAGAACTGGACTTACACAGAGAGCAGAGAAGCCAAGAAGGTTGGGAAGGTTGGCCACGGGGCCAAGGCAAGTCCTGGTCTGCAGGTGTGGGGACAGCAGGCTTTGGGCCAGAGCCTGATCCACAGTGTTTGGAATTCACCGGGTTTGCACATGGCAAAATGATCCAAATAATTATCCTTTGTGGAAGCCATAATATTTCACTTAGAGGAAGGCAGTGGGATCCTTGGGCAGCTCGGCCCTCCTCCACAGGATATAAACTGCTCAAGTAGACCCCAGAGTGCAGGGCCATTTGCGAGCGACATCGCACAATTCACAGGATGTTTCCTTGCAGACACTGAATGAACTAATTCTGCTAATAGAGTATTTGATTTAATGGCACATTAAAGGGGAAAGGGGAGCGCAGAACACATCCTTCAGTTCCATGGCTGATGGGTTACTGTAGATATCATAGGCGAGGGAGCCAAATTCTCCCCTGCCTCTGCAGCAGAGGCCGGTCATTTTGCAAGTCAGGTTTGGCTCAGTAACCTGGAGTAAAAAAAAAAAAAAAAACCTAAGTTCCTTGGGCTCTGTACAGAAGTTCAAATGCCTTGGAAGTCGCTCAGCCCTATTTACTACAAAATGAATCATCGAAACTTGCCACATCATGCCACAATAGGAACAAATCAAAAGGATCCAAGGCCACCTAAGGACATCAAGATTCTCTTCTGAGTCATTTGGTTTTGGTCTTTAGCCCTTCAGTCCCCTCCTGCCATTGCTAAGGCTCCTGGTGTGCCTGGCTCTGCTCCCAGCTGTTTACATATGTCCCTGGGTTCAGTCCCATTCTGTGGTGTCCCCTGGGTGTGGAGTGCTGTTGACATCCTATTTTTTAGACGAGGAATCTGATGGGTGGAGAGGTGAGGCACAAGAGTGATTTCAGTTGAGGTCCTGCTGACCCCAGAGGCTGGGCTAAAAGGATCCTTCCAAAGGGCCTTCTTCTCAGCTCTGTGCTGCAGAACTTACCAGTGTCATCGCTGAGAGATTAAAAAAAAATCTCAAATAAGATAGATAGATTAGATATTTCAATTTTTCCATTTCAATTCAGTCATTCAATTTCTAGAACTTGCTTACCTAAAACAACCTAATGTGAATTTCAAGGTTTTTTTTTTCCTCATGAAAACATTGTTATCTATCACCCTCCCAACCCTAAGAGTCAGGTCTCAGCACTAATTAGAGAAAATAGCAAAACTATCGTTCACTTGGTTGGTTTATTCTGTAGCTGCTCAGAGCCCCTCCCGTGCTTTCTCCTCATCAGCTGCAGGGTTGATACTGCAGGCTGATCCAGGGCAATCCCCTCAGAGGGCTTTCCTACAGACATGAGCTGACCTCCGTGTGTGTCCCACCACATCCATCATGGGCTGTCAGGCCTGGATCACCTCTAGCTCTGTAGCCTATACCTCCCTCTGACCTGTACTGCATATACAGGCTATTATCCTTCCTGGCAGACTCTTCAGGATTTGCACAGGTTACCCCTCCATCCTGAGAAGTTGTAATTCTCAAATCTTGCTATTTCATAGCTAGCGCGGTGTCAGTTTCTCCAGTCAGTCACACTGAAGGCTCGACCTCCCTGTGCTAGGCTAGGGATCACTTCTTGCTGAATTTACTTCCACCATGGCACTTGTCACACCCTGGGCAGGGATGAAGTTCTAAGTACCAGCTTATCCTCAGTACCTGGCACAGAGACTCATCCTGAATGGATAATAGAATCACTCCAAACAACTAAGTTGGTCAGTGGTGGAGTAGGCATGAAGGCTTCTGGCCAATCAACACTTGCAGGCCAGATGATTGACTATGTAGATGGCCAAAAGGGTGAGTGGACACACTGAGACACACCTCTTCAGCTTTGGTCAGTAGCTACCACCCCAGGACACTTGTAACACACTCTGTCCCGAACAGCTCAGAAGCTGTGACTTAGTCACACATCCCCCACCAGGAGGCTGGAAATTCAGAATGTCTGCAGCCTGTTTGTTAACTTCCTGTTTGACAGTGACCATAAAAAAAAAAAAAAAAACAAAATATAAACCAAAACCCTCTCACTTTGTCCAGTACCCGAAATGGGAATCATGACTCCTTCCACAAGAAGGAACCTGAAACCGATCATGAAGACATCCACTCTTCATGATCCCATTGCAAATGATTCTCCCATAAGAGCCAAGATAGGGGGTGTACTGGCTAGTTTTGTGTCAACTTGACACAGCTGGAGTTATCACAGAGAAAGGAGCTTCTGTTGAGGAAATGTCTCCATGAGATCCAACTGTAAGGCATTTTCTCAATTAGTGATCAAGGGGGAAAGGCCCCTTGTGGGTGGGACCATCTCTGGGCTGGTAGTCTTGGTTCTATAAGAGAGCAAGCTGAGCAAGCCAGAGGAAGCAAGCCAGTAAGTAACATCCCTCCATGGCCTCTGCATCAGCTCCTGCTTCCTGACCAGCTTGAATTCCAGTCCTGACTTCCTTTGGTGATGAACAGCAGCATGGAAGTGTAAGCCGAATAAACCCTTTCCTCCCCAACTTGCTTCTTGGTCATGATGTTTGTGCAGGAATAGAAACCCTGACTAAGACAGGGGGCTCATCTCAACTCTCTCCCAGCTAAGAATTCTAGGGTCCCGGATGGCAGGAAGGGCTGACAGCACTGCCCAGTGACCACCGTATCCCTGCCGTGTGCTACTGAGATCATTTGCTATAGCAGATCACCAGTTTCCCAAAGGCCTATGAGTGAGAAGATTGGTTCCCAGCTTGGTGCTACTGAGTAATAAGGGAGCTTTAAGAAGCATGGTCTACAGAAAGGTCTTTGGGTCATTGAGGGTATACCTTTAAAGGAGACCCTAGCCAATTCGTCTTTACTTCTCTTCTGTTCTCATCCATGAGACTAGAAAACTCACAATCCTGCTCTCAATGGTGCTGTCTCACCATTGGCTCAAAGCAAGGATACAAGTCATTTGTACACTGGGACATCTGCCATTGTCATTTAAAAAAACCTTCTCTGCTTATAAGTTGATTCTGTCTGGTACTTTGTTATAATAACAGGAGCTGACTGAGAGACAGCCTAACATAGGCTGTGTCTAAGCGAGAAGCTTCCTCTTCCCTTGCAGTAACGCCAATAATCCTGATCTCTAACCATGTCTGAGAGGTCAATCAATCCAGTCTCCTTCTTTTATTATTAAGATCTTCAGGAATGAGAGAGAAGAAGAGGAAGAGGAAGAGGAAGAAGGAGGAAGAGGAGGAGGAGGAGGAAGAGGAGGGAGGGAGGGAGGGAGGGAGGGAGGGAGAGAAGACCTTTTGTCCTTATTCTAAGGATCAAAAAGCCAGAAGTCCCAGAGAGTTTAGCTTGAGAAGCCCGACCTCACATGCTATAAAATAGTTGGAGATCTCTTGCATTTGAAAAATCACAGCTGCATGCTCTGCCTTCCAGCACCAGGCAGGAGAAATGAGACAAATAAGCTCTGAAAATAAATCTGATTCTCGAGGCTCCAGATAGCCGACAAGTGTTCGTCCATCTGCCGCAAGCACTCACACTGTGAATTCATTGATTTGGTAATACTCTCGCATAATTGATTGAGGACCAGGCTGGCTTCTTGCCTCCATGTTTGCTGCCTGATATCTTTCCCAGAATCACTCTCTCTCTCTCCCCCTTTGTGTGCGGAAAAGAAAGGAGAAACCAAAGATTTTTCCACTAGTTTCTGATGCCCTGACACATGCACGCCATTGGCTCTCTGCAGTCTGCACAGAGCTTGAGCTCTTGAATGGCTCTGTTAGTTGTATGCTTTATTCTAATAAAATATTTCCCTCCATCTTTACAATACCGTAGTCATCATCTCCAGCCTGGCTGTCCCATTGCATCAGCCAAAGGGCTGTTGACACACCTGCAGTGTCTCCCCGGGAAGAAGGAGCCTGCAGCAGCCATGTATGGACACTGAACAGGGATAACCACAGAACTGTCATATAAGATATTAGCCCAGGGAATAATGCCGATCCGTCTCCTCTCAGCAGCCTCAACAACCCGTCCGCCTCTCTGCTGCTGTGACATTCGGATGTCACCACCATTTCATTAAATAGAATCAAAACAGCTGTGAGGATTGCTGTTCGGTTTTATAGCACCAAGCAATCATAACTTACTCCACAAAGCAGCAAGCACTGGAGAGTGCAGTAGAGGAGGCTGTAAAAGGAGCTAACTGATCAGCATGGGGCTTGTGAAGCCAGTGCAAGATCGGAGCTCCCAACTCCTCGACAGGGAGCCCGGGGCACCTGATAGCGAGGTAACTTGTGATCAGCTATTAATCAAAGATCCAACATGGGACAAGTTGAACTCAGTGTCTCATGAACACTTACCTGAAGGAAGCCAGTGGAATCTTGGAATACATGTGCTGTTGATATGGACACGGCCATGTCAAGGGGCCCAATGCCTCAGCCATTGGCAAAGCCTTACCTGGACAAGGCTCAGAATGATGGCAAAAGTATCCTCGGTCTGAGTGAGTATGTTGAAGGTGTGCAGAAAATATCCCCCCCCCCCCAATACTTACAGCCTGAAGAATGCTACCTACAGAGACTACTCCTACCAAGATTAGCTAACCTGTCCCCTTGTTCAGCCGTACACCATACGCCCTGCCTCCTTGTTCCGCTGTATGCCCTAGCCCCACTTGCCCTGTATAAAATAAACATGTTGAGTTTCCGGGATGCTATGGTTTCTCCATCCAAGAACTCAGACTATCCGATCCCAGCTTTTCTATGTCCATGTGTCTATGATTTCTTCATCACCTCATCACCCCTAGTTGTGTAAGGATGTGACACGTGCCTAGATACTAATATAAAGTTAAGACTAAGATGAACCAAAGCTCCTGGCCATTCCTATAGTTAGCACTTATGGGACATAGCCGCTTTCTCCAATCCCCATCTCCTGCCTATATTCTTGGTTTCTAGCCCTGGCTGGAACCTCCCTCCCATCCCCCACCCCTCCCCCCACACACGGTTTTGATATCTTAAAGTCATGTCAGCTTCCTGGGAAGGACCACTGCAGTATAGCTCACTGGGTCAGCCACTGTCTTTCAAGAGAGCCAGAGCTGGGTTTGCATCCTGCTTGGGCCACTTGTTTAACTGTGTGTCCCTGGGAAACTACTCCACTTCTTTGTCTGTACAGTGGCTTTTATAGAGCAGCAGATGTCACCTGCTTCACCCCCAACTCCATTCTTTGCCTTGGGGTTTAAGCAGCCAGCCCATTATGTGTTCCCTTGCCTGACTTCCTGAAGCACAAACATAATGCCTTTCAACCAGTGAGGCTGGGAAGTGATCTGCAAATGTGCATTGGTGGATACCTATCCAGGTTCTCTTACCTCTAGGATATAGCAAACCTAGGACACTCATTCCTATAACTCCCAGATTTCTACAGCTGGACCAGGCTGCAGCTAACCACCGTGGTATGTTCTTTAATAAGTGTGTGGTGGTGCACCCTTGGGAAGTAAAGGCATGAGAATCAGTAGTCTGAGACCTGTCTCAGTGACACAGCAAGGTTGAGGCCAGCCTGGACCATGAGATCTCTCAGAAAGCAGCAACAGAACCACAAGGCAACCATTATCCAGATCCTTTCCATGTCTCATGTCTGCACCCACCTGAGACTTCCTGAACCACCTCACACCATGTGACATTTGTACAGTTTACAAACGCTACACTCTGACCAAGTGAACCACTTACTGCCCCTCCCCACATCCCCCACAACGACCTCACATCTCCAAGGACAGCCCAGGAAATATTTTTATCAAAAACATTTCCTCCTTGACTTCCAGAAGATAATTGGGAATATTTTCACAGAGGGAGGGAAAAATGCCCATAGATAAGTTTCACTTGTGTCTCCTTGTAGGGTCTTTCAAGAATTCAAGGCACTCCAAAAATGAGCAAATATACAGCAAAGGCTTAGGGGTCCACGGTAATGGGATTCCTTGAGAATTCAAGGTTATTAGTAGAAAGGTTGAGAGCTTGTTCGCACATTAAGTTGGAGCAGAGGTGCAAATGAAAGTGCTGTTTGCATTTCCTTCTCATCAAGGCTAAATGAAACTGTGAGGAACAGTCAGATCCCACTTATTTCCAGGGAAGATAAAGAAGTCAACGAACACCAACTCTCAAGAGTGAGACAGTGGTATAAGAATAACAACAGTCTTGTTGTGACTCCTATTGTCCCCAATCTGGCTTCGGGGTCAGGATGCTATATAAAGCACATCCTTGTGGCATCTGGGAGCCACATGGAGCCTCGCGACGTGCTGGTAGCGCTCTGCACAGACTGACACTTTCCAGGTGGTGGGGCCTCTCTCTGAAGAGCGGCCATGTTTTAGGAAGGCTAATCATCGGAGATGTGTCTCAGGGTAGCAATTCCTCCCCCTGTGCCATCAGTTCAAAGTCAGACCCATTTCAAGGTTGATGGGCCAGGCTATCCTTGGGGAGAACTCATGATCCCTTTTCTGTTTATTTGAGGGATTTAGGAATGCTTGAGAGCCAACATCTGATTGGAACCAATGAGGCTGGTGCAAAGCTTAAGAGATGTTGACAAGCCTGCGCTGGGCTGTCGTAGGATTTCCTCCTCTGGTGTCCTGGGTAGTCATAACTCTCCCCCCCCTGCCCTGCCCCCACAATAGAGCACTTCAGAAACTTGCCTCTATATGGTGGCAATTTGGCGACATACCCAAGCCATTGATAGTGAAAGGTACTACTCAAACTTAAAAGCGCATGGTGATATAAAGTTTATGGAAATCCTTCCTTCCAGCTTCTTTGGAGACTCACCAAACAGAGACCTCGGGCTGGCTGCTTCCTGCCTACTTCATTTTCCCCCTCAATCCATTTTCACTGAGCAGGAGACACAAGCAGTGAAGCCAATATAGTTTTATTGGATGCAATGTACTGCCACTAAAACAAATATATGTACACTCAGGCCAATACACTTTTATTAAAACAAATAGAATTTAATTCAAAGCAGCATTCAATACGTTTTCTCCAAGCAATGAAATTAAGCTCTACCAGGACTTCTGCTCAATATGTTTTCCCAATCAAATCTATTTGAGCAAAGTGAAATATATTTATCATAGATAACACATTTTTATTAAAAACAAATTCACTGAAACCACGTTTCCCTTTGAACTGATAGATAGAAATTCTAGCCAATTGTACAATTAGATCATAGAAACGGATGTATTTTTACTTTAGCAAAAAGCATTTCTCTTCAGGGCCACTTTAAAACACACTAATGAATAATAAAAGTTACTGTGACATGTCTTCAGTGGAGTATTTTTTTCCAAAAGTATGTCCTTTGGAATTGAAAATCTAGATCTACCATCTAGGGGAAAAAAAATCTTTTAAGTGCCTGAGAGAAAGGATTAGTGCAGGAATAGGATTATAATAAATTCAGCTGTTTCCTGACTAAGTATTCATTCTACCTATATGTACTTAAGAGTAAAATTGCTAGCTGTATGCAAATTCATTAAGACATGTTTAGGGGGATATTTCAGTTGTGTGTGCTATTATACCATGCTACTGAGAACTAATCTTCCTTATCAGAGTTTTAAAATGTATTATTCACAGCTAAGGCTGCATCTTAGTGGGTGAGATCCTTCCATAACGTGCACAGAATCTTGGGGTCCGTCCCCAGCATGTGATTAACTGGGCATAGTAGCACACACCTGTGAGCTCAGCATCCAGGAGTGGACACAGGAGAGTCAAAGCCAAAGTCCTCAGCAACCTAGTGAGGCTGAGGTCAGCATGGGATGAAGGCAGCTTCCTCTGGGCGCCTTTCTCCTTCTAATCTCTATTATGCATTATAATATATGTTGTGTGTATTATCCATTCTCCATATGTCTGAATTAACTAGGGACTATCATGCAAAGTCAGCCTTTGATAGAGTGGGAGGCGAAGAGCTCACATGGTCACTGAGAGGAGTTTCAATCTTATTACCTAAATTATAGAACAATCTAACTTAGCTCAAAGAACCAGAGAGGAGGAAAACAACCTCCCAACGCCACCCACAGTTTGGAGAGCAATGAACTCAATTCAAACAAATATGTGCAAATCCGTACCACAAGCCTGCAAAGATGGAGAACAGAGCTGCCACCTCTCTGCAGACCGTTGGGTAGAAAAGCACATGTAGGAGAATGTTGCCTCCTTCCTCCACCATGACCCCAACTTTACGTCCAACTTACCCTGGGGCTTCAGAATCTGGAGACAGAAACAGGGCCCTCCCCACTTTGCTAAGTGTTCCAAAAAAAAAAAAAAAAAAGCTTTTAAAAAAAATGGTGGCTCCTTGGAACCACTTCCTTCCCATCTAGAAAAGTCCATGGAAAGATTATGCACACAGATCTTTGGGCAGATAATTTACAGACTTCTTAGGTCTGCTGGCTTTGAATGGTCTAGGACCACCCCACCCCCACCCCCGCCTCAAACACAGGATCATGGAGGAAGCCTAGGTAACAGTTGTTTTAAAAGGTGAGTCATTAGAAACTCAAACATCTAGCACTCAGGAGTTTGTTTAATTATAGTAACATCTTTCCAATGTATTCTACAATATTAGAATCAGCATAATACTACAAGTTGTTTAGGAAGGGAAAAAAACAATTGCCGCCAAGGCAGAAGAGACCATGAAACCAAAGAAAAAAGCAGGCTAATGCGAGATTATACAAGTCTAATTTACTGAGGGCTCATAAACAAAAATGTGTGTTAGGAAGCTGCAAGATCTCTGCATCCCAGAAGTGCTTTATGTGTTAAAACAAAGATGGACTTCAGAAGGCATCTGGCCTGTCTCAAAATTGGTTCATGTGGACAAACATCGGTGAGGAAGCAGGGCGTGCCCGCAGTCTGCATATTTATTTATCCGCACTACTCTGCTCCATCGGGTCTGGGGTGACCAGGCATGAAAAGAGTGGTTCAATCAAGATGGCTAGAGTCACGTTACTCTGGATTCCTCTACAGTCATTTGAAGTGACATCACTGAGATATAAGAAACACCCATGTTATGTATATCGTTACCTAGAGAATCCTATAGTAATTTTTGTCTTTGTAAAATAGACAGGTATGTCTATACACAGGCAAAACTTAGGGAGAGGACACTAAAGTGTCCGTGTGGTCAAATGAATGACAGGATTACATATCTCATGCTCTGCTTTCCATATTTTATACATTTTCTATATGGAGCATATGATCCTTTTGATATATGAAGATATTTTTAAAGCACTTTTTTTTAAAAAAATACTGTTAGGTAAATCAATAAGTGACTGAACTTTGGGTCAGCATGTATAACTTTAATATTGCATCCACTGAGAGACACTCTCAAAATATAAGATAGAGAGCAACTTAAGAGTTGCTTTCTTCGTCTCTACACACAAGCATATATACCATATACACACACATACACACACATATCACACACACATCACACACACCATACACACACCACACACACACACACACACACACACATCACAAACACACCATACACATACCACACATACAACACACACATACACACACCATGCACACATACCATACATACCATATATACTCACCACACACACCAAATATACACACCATACACACATACACCACACACACACACACCATAAACACCATACACATACACCATATATACACACGATATATACACAACACACATATCATATATACACACCATACACACACACATAACATACACACATACCACATACACACACACCATACACCTAAACCATACATACATACCACACACACACCATACACACATACACCACAGAGAGAGAGAGAGAGAGAGAGAGAGAGAGAGAGAGAGAGAGAGAGAGAGAGAAGCAGGGGAAAGACAGGGCAATGGAGTACATGTGACATGAAGGGAGCTGCTGGGATTGAATGAGAACTGCCCCTCCTAAGTTCAGGTATTCAGAACACTTGGTCCCCGTTTGGTGACACTTTCTGGGGAGGTTTATGGAATGTTTAGAAGGTAGAACTTTGCAGGAGGAAGGATGTCATTGGGAGGGCATGGTGAAGGTTTTGTAGCTTTACCCTACTTCCTGTCTTTCTGTCTCTCTGCTTCCCGTGTGTGGATGAGCAGGAAGTCAGCCAGCTTCTCACTCAGGACGGACTCTACTCCTCTGGAATCGTAAGCAAAAAAACCCCACCCCTCTTTCTTCCTTAAGTTGCTTTTGGTCATGGTATTTTATCACAGTGACAGGAAAATAACCAATAAAGGGAATTGACTGAGGAGGAGAAAGGTGGTCAGCAAGAGGGGAGAGAAGATGGTAGAAGGTGGTCAAGGTAACGAATGAGAAAGAACAAGATGTAATAGTGTATATGCATGAAAATCCCATAAATTTCAAATCTCACCACTTATGTGCTAACTTAAAAAGGAAGGAAACATTAAAATTAAATTAAATAATTTAGATAATATGTTCTTATACCAAAATCCTGCTGCTAAGTTTATTGCAAGCATCTTTGTTTGTTTGTTTGGTTGGTTGGTTGGTTGGTTGGTTGGCTTGGTTTGGTTTTTTCGAGACAGGGTTTCTCTGTGTAGCCCTGGCTACCCTGGAACTCACTCTGTATACCAGGCTGGCCTTGAACTCAGAAATTCACCTGCCTCTGCCTCTGCCTCTGCCTCTGCCTCCCAAGTGCTGCGATTAAAGGTGTGCGCCACCACTGCCCGGCAGGACTTCCTAAGAAAAGAGATAACAAATTAATTCCAAGCTCTCTCCCCATCCTTTGTATCTTTTCTTCATTGCTGTTGTTCTTAGGCCAAGCTAATAAACAGTGTCGTTGTGGTTTTATCCCGTGTCCTCTGATTTCATCTCTCTGCCCTCCCTGGGTGAGGTGACAGTGTGATAGGGTGGCTCTCAAATGAGACAGTAGGGGAAGGACAGGCCTGGAGACGACAGGAAGAGGTGGATCTGTAGCCAAAGGCTGTTGTATGAGAGAAAAGGAGATGGAAGAATTCTGAATCCATACCCATCCACCTTGACACTGACAGGCATCATGGCTGAGCTCCTTCTCCCGCCCCCCACCCACAGCCCCTTCTGCTTCTCCAGACTTAGGAAAATGTCAACTGCTAGCTTCTATCAGATTTAGGCTCCACCAAGCAGAGTCTTCAGTGTGCATTGTTTATGGGAACATAGAGGCAGAATGCTTGCTTAGAAACACAGGGTGGGAAGGAAGCATATGGGTTTGAGAACCAGGTAGATCGAAAGCTGAGGATAGATAACTCCTGACCAACCATTCTACCAGCGCCTTTAAGGAAGTGAGCCGACTCCTCTCTCAATGAGCTCTCAGTGTGTACTTTTAAAGAGATTTATTTTAGTCTATGGATATGCGTGTTTTGCTGTCTGTATGTATCTACACCACTTGCATGTCAGCCCTTCTCAGGAGCCAGAAGATGGCACCAGATCTTCTAGAACTGGAGTTGCAAATGGCTGTGAATGGTGGGTGAAGAGAACTGAACCCATACTCTCTGCAAGAACAACAACAACAAAAAAAAGATGCTCTTAACCCCGAAGTCATCACTTCAGTCCCAATATGTACTTGCAGAATTGAAAGGAAAATATCTGACATCACTTACATTGCTGGTTTAAAGAAAGAGTGAGAAGCTGGAATTCGGCTACTGAGTCTGAAGTTTCCAAAGGCATCAAAGATCCTGACAGCCAAAGTGTATGTGGTGATCCACAAGCTCCACAGAGACAGCGGCACACAAAATGCAAGGTCCAGCCCGAGCACTGGCTAGGGTGTGTGTATGTGCATCGTCACTTGTGGATAGCTTTTACATGAGCATATGCATCCATACTCCCATAGCCACACCACCCAGAGCTCATGGTGAGGGTATGGAAGGACAAGCCACTGCCTCAACCACAATGGGCTCTCCAGAGCCTACGAACCCACTATGTTCTCTCGCTGATAGTCCAACAGGTCAGAATACCGTATCTTTTAAATATCATCCCAGGGTCTCTAATCTTTTGACATTGTGACAGGACAGTGTAGTCTGCACTCACAGCTGTGCGGTGGGCATGGGCGCACAGGTTGCAGGCTGAAAACTTCAGGTGATAGACTCTAGAAGACATCTTACTGCGATCCAGAGTGCTCTGGGAGACCCAAAGCAGTGTCCTGGTTTGCTTTCTGTTACACTGCGTCAGAGGTAACTAGGAGAGGAAAGGGTTTATAGCTGACAATCCGTGAGGATGGACTTCAGGGCAGGACACTGGAGGCAAGGACTGGAGCAGAGGCCATGGAGAATTAAGCAGAGGCCTCTTACTGCCTTACCCTGTATGGTTAGTTCAGCTTGCTGTCCTACAGCACCCAGGACCCCGAGCAGGGTGGGGGGGGGAGGGGGATAGCACCACCTGCAATAGACCAGGTCTTCCCTCATCAGCTTTAATCAAGAGAACGCCTGCAGGCCATTCCCAGGAAGGAGATTCCTCCTGTGAGATTCCCTCTTAGCAGGTGACCCTGGTTTGTGTCACATTGACAAAACTAAGCAGCACAGGCAGTGACTGAGAAGGAAGGAAAGTGACATTTCACTGCTGTTCTACCCAGCATGGTTTCAACAAAGCCAAACCTGTCCTTGTCCCTGAGGAGGCTGACTTTGGCTTTAAAAGACCTCCTAATAGTGCCAGGCAAATCAGCTTACACGGCTGGACATTGTGCCCCAGCCACAGAGAACATGTTTGTTTGCTTGTTTGTTTGTTTGTTTGTTTGTTTCTGTCAGGGAAGAGCTCACTGCTACAGTGAAATACCAGGAACCCCTTAACATTTTTCTTGATTTCTTTAAGAGTCAACATTAGACATATTAAGAACAACAACCCAATCATTAAGCCCTCTGTGGTTCTCCTAGGAGCCAGCTCGATGGCTTTAATCAGGTTATGGCCAACTCATTCTCATCCCAGCCATTTATCTTCTGTGTTTATACACACACACACACACACACACACACACACACACACACACACACACGGCATTCTTCTTATCAGCAAAAAATAAAATAAAATAAAATAAAGTAGTCAAAATTGAAAACAAAAGGCCTTTTATTTTTTCTACATTAAGTAACATCTACTTGCTGTCCTTAGCTGGCAAACAACAAAATAGGTTGATTCTGGTAAAGTCTGTCAGGTGTTAATTATTTGGGGGTTCTGGGGTTGTTTTTCCTACAACAGGAGATGGCTTGAGAGTAAGCCCGCACAGAAATCTGAGACTGCAGGGCCTCAGAAGTCACCAGCCCACCAGTGCATTTCCTCCTGACGAGGCACCCACCCTCAGACAGGCAGAAATGGATGTGAGTTTGTCACAGAAAGTTATGCTTTTTTTTTGGGGGGGGGGGCTGGTTTGGTTTTCAATCCCTCAGCTTTATCACCCATTTTATGGGCTGGAGTTAAATGGCAGTACAATGCAGTTTGGTCTCTTACTGCTCAGCACTAACAGCCATGATGAGCCATAATTAGAAGTAAAACCACCACATAAATAACGTGGCAGAAAAATTGCCACTGTGAGAAGCACAGACTTTGGCTCTGGAAATTCCAGCGGGCCTTATGCATCTTTCACCCTCAAGGGGCACGGAGTATTTTAGCCCCCGTATTTGTCTCACTAAAGCCAAAATGGGAGCCATTTAGACTTTCAAATAAGCTTTTGAAAATAGAGAGTGCAGTTTTAAACAGACTGTCTTCTACAAAAGTGGGATGTAGAAGCCTATATCATCTAGAGGGCAGGCCAGCCAGCTGCAAAGGCTGGGAGGTAAAGTGGTCAGAGCCCCGAGCTCACTAGAAAAAAACGGTACAAGGGAGGAAGGAGGTCCTACCTCCTGCATCATTAAGGCTCCATGTGCTCCTCTGAGCCAGAGGAGGCCGGCACACCCAGCATAGCAGCCTATGCTTGCTCAGGACATCTTGCAAATGTCACTTATGGGTGAAATCAGGGAGTCGTGTATTTTTTTAAACTAGTATTTCCTAGGCCTTTCACATAATCCTCTTTATTTCTCATCACAGCCTTAAGAAGTCAAGGAAGAGAAAACCAATGCTATTCCATACCTGAAAATGATCTTAAGAAAAGAGGGCTAACAGCCAGAGGTGCTCTGCATACTCTGCCAGCCCGTTGTGGCCAACAGAGAAATTAAGGCCTGAGACTTCTTCTGTGGATGACATAGAAAACTGGAACAAGTTCTCTTTTCCCGACCTCGCCTCTCTTAGCCAGAGGTGAGAAAAACAAATCCTCACAGCACATCATAATTAGAGGAATGCCTCACTTATGGAAGTGAGAGCCACTTTTAAGATTGGCTTAAGAATATTTATTTACTTTTTTAAAATGCCCTATACATTTTTCTATGGGTCAGCCAGAATCAGCAAGGTCTAGGCTTCCTGCAGAATTAAAGGGAAGGTCCATCTGGAGACTCCGTTTCAGCGTCTACAGACCAAACAAACAAAAAGCAAAAGCAAATCCATTAGCAACTACGTCGAACAGTTTCATTTGTTTTGTCTAAAATGTGCCCTGGATTACACAGTACAGGAAGTAAAATGTCTCCACGATCTCCCAGCAAGCACAGCTCCGATTCACACGGGAGCGTGTCTACGTTTTTATCTGCTTAGACCACATATGGCAGGGCACGGGACGTTTTTAAATTGAGATATGAAGTGCTCAATTTCTTTCTTTGGAGCTGTTTTAGTCTAACAAATTTACCGCACGTCTCGGAAAACACATAGCTTTGCCAAAGTTGGTGAGTAGCCCGGCATGGTTTATCTCCAGCCCACAGCTCTTTCCCTGAATTCAATACTGCAGGCACAATTTAATGCAAACCCAATTTATGACTTAATGCTCTAGGGACCTGGTGGGAGATTGTTACATTATTCTTTTCTAATCCTATTTGTGTTTTAATTTGCTAAGTCTGTAATGAGGTGCATGCCTTGAATAGATTCAAGATCTTTCACATTGCTTTTGACTTTGTTTAATATAATAGATTTTACAGTTTGCATTAAATACCCAGGTGCTACGGTCAGTATTATCTCTTTATTTTCTCAACTAGAGTGAATAAAATTACAGCATGAAAGTAATTGTGTACATGTTTCCTTGTTTATTGTAATGGTTTATTTCCCATTATAATTCTTGATTCAAATTACATCTAGTTCTCCAAAAGTCAATTCTCCGTGGGCTCCCACTTCCCTCTCTCACACAGCTGTACCCTCTGAAGAAAATGCTGTATTGGCTGTCAATTGATCAGTTGAAAAAATAATAGAATAAGTTTTCTGGTCTAATTTATGATTTCATTAAACAGGAAGGGGGAGGGGAGAAGGTGGGGGAGGGGTTGCTATGTCACTATGTACCTGCCGCTGCTGTATTTGTGGCGTTTGTCTGAAACACACCATCTCTAATCAGAATTGCACATTGCCCAACTCCACGGTGTGTCATTTGCTGTCCATAACTGTGTTATAGCCAATTATAGCTAAACTCTCTGTTCTATATGCACAATCAAAGGGCGTCTGGAACGCATTTTGCTATTTTCTGAATCCTATTATTGCAGGCATGTTTATTATGTTCAAAAGATGGCTTTCTGAAATTACACTGGAATTGTACAACCCACCTGCCACTTCCCAACAAAAGGCCCTAAGCCTTCCTTCACGAGGGGAAAGTTCCCCCAGCCCCTGCTAACTTTTCCAGTGCTATTTTCTCCTACCACTGTTTTGAGAAGCCTCAATGCCCCGGCTTGTGAACATTTACAAAAGCAACCAAGTTCTCCAGTTAGCTCTTATTTTTAAATTAATAACACAGCGGGTCATTTTGATTCCTGTGGTGGATGGTGCTGGCTTTAATCATCTTTATTAACATTTCTCCGACTATGAATAAAGGGATTATAAAACATGCCTCAAACCATAAGGACTTGAAAGCCCTGAAGCAGCTCCTGGAGGTGAGCTGTCACAGGGATAAAAACTTCAAGTTGCGTCCTTCAGTTTCATTTGGGGCCATTTTAGGAGGAAAGTGGGTGCTGTAAGAAAGACACACGATATCTGTTTGGAAATGTAGCACCTCGTCATGAATTATTAAGGGAGGAAGGCAGACACTTCTAAAGCGAATACTTTCCTTCCCCGCTGCTGAAGCGTGGACCCTTAAATCCTCCACCCCCACACCACTGCCCAAGCTTACTCTATCACCAGCGTTTGCCTCGAAGGGCTAGGGGATATTATTACCTTTTTATTTGCTATTTTTACAGAAACCAACAAAGTGCTTTGAAAATATATAAGCACTTAATTCAAGCCAAGCTTCTTCATTCAAGCCCACTTCTAATTTGTTTTCCTGTAGCCAGGAGCCTGGAGAAGACACTGTGATTTATGTTTTCATTTATTTACTTTATTTGGGCTTTTCATTTAAGAAAAGAATTTCTTACACGACCCCTGACCCCTTCCTTCTGCACCATCTCGCCCACTCTCTCTACAGGCCGTCTCAGAGACAGACTTCTAAGTCACAGAGTAACACTTTGGGGACTTTGCCCACTGTCTGTGTAAGGGCTGGGCTCCTTCCACCACGGCAGCGGCAACACTGGGGCATTATCTCTACATCCATTAACAAAAGAAATTCTTTCATTTCTTGGAAGAACTCCCACCTGGGGGTCTAGCAGCCATGGCCTTGAGTGCTGAGTCTAGCTAGTCCCCACCTGGTGACCTCAAGGCAGATCCCATCCCTCTACACATTCATTGGTCCTGTCTTTCTGTCAACTAACATATCAGGTAACTTTTGTATGCCAGCCACTGGGCAGGTAGCAGGTAGTACAGGCAAGTTCCTGGCTTGCACTAAGTCAGCCAGGCAGAGAGACAGACAAGTGGCAGCCATGGTAACAGGAGATGCCAGGATCTTCAAGTGAATATCTGTAAGTGATGGTGTAAAATAGGGATGTCGGAGCTAAGTATAGTGCCACAGGCCAGTGACCTCAGCACTTGGGAAGCCAGAACAATGGTTCAAAACCTGCCTCTGTTGAATAGTGAGTTAGAAGCCAGCCTGGGCTACTTAGGACCCTGTCATAGATAGATAGATAGATAGATAGATAGATAGATAGATAGATAGATAGATAGATAGATAGAATAGGGATTCGTTATGATTTGAATATAAAATGTTCCCACAGGCTCATACATTTGCACACTTGGTGCCCATCTTGTGACACTACATAGGAAACCATGGAGCCTTTGGGAGATGGGCCTAACTGAAGGAAGTGCATCACAGGAGGGGTAAGCCTTATGGTTTCCAGTCTGACCCCACTCCCTGTCCAGTGTCTGCTTCCTGATCCACCCTAGTATGAACAAGCTCTATGTGCCAGAGTCACTAAGAACCCTGCTGCCGTGCCTTGACAGCCATGATTCCCCTAAACATGAGCCACAGGAAACCCTTCCTCCCTCAGGCTGTGTTAGCTGGGTGTTTAAGCACATCTGTGAGAAAAGTAACTAAATATGGGGCCCTACAACGTCTGCTTCCTGGGGGTGGGGTGGGGGTTCTGTATGACTAAAGGAGCCAAGGCACAAAGGAGCAATGAGGGCTTTGCATTGTTGATGGCATAAAGACTTGCTTAAGGAACAGTTAGGAGCACACTTCTTGTCATAGTTGCTAAGTTCCATCCAGAATGCTTCAAGGGATCAATATCAGCGGGGCCGTAGCCTTTCACCAGCAAGAAGATGCAAGCTCTGCCCTGTGGCTCTCACGTCTTCTTTTTTACGGAGATAACTAAAAACTAATGTCTTTAAAGCAAATACAAAAACTGATGGATTAAATTGATAGGCTCTCTTGTGCTTAAAAAAATCACTAGCAATTACTTGAGTCTTTATCAAAAACTAGGAAATCCAGAGCAGAAATGAAAGGAAGAGCTCAGCTGGACCCACTTTCAGGGGCCTCGCCTTCCCAGCCAAGGCCCAGGTTTCTCAGCAGCAGCACTCTGTCCTCAACAAATCTTGCCAGTGAACCAAAGATAACATTTAAATGTTAATGCTCAAGAACTGTTTTAAATAGATTTGCACCTTGGGCAATATATGTCTCATAGAAACACAAAAAGCATATTCTTGCAGCACAACCCAACAAACCTGCCCTACTGAAACTAAGCGTTACTGCAAAGAAGTACAGAGCCTAGGCCCAGCACACTGGGGCTCTCCAACATGGCTTCCGAGAGCAAAGGAAACCATAGGCTGATGTAAACAGTACTTAAATGCTCACACAAGCTCGAAACTGTCTGACATTAACCACATTTTTCAGTTGAGCTTTAGGGAATAGTTCAGTGACCTTCAGATAGGGCCCAAGTCAAGGGCAGACTACTCTATACAAACATGAAAGGAGTCTCGGGCTCTAAGTGCAGCCTGGGAATTCAGATTCGGGGAGAACATTTTGACAAGGCCAAGTGGCTAAGCAGCAGAGGAAGCCACTGAGGAGGATAGCTGAAAGACTTGCCTAGGTGGGACAAATTTAGAAACTATGAAACAGTGGCTTGCCAGCTCCAGTTCTTACTTAGCAGTTAGTTGCTAAAGTCAGTTTCAAGGTAACTCCTGTCACATGTGTGGGCACACACAGAGAGCTGTCACTAAAGGACTGCTGTATAGTATGATAGCGGCTGGAGTAGCTATAGTCAAAGAAGAAAGAGTTGTCTTAGGGTCCAAGAGAGATCCAGAGGTCAGAGGTCAACAAGAACAAACGATAGAAGGAACCCCCCCCCCACACACACACACACAAGAACTGGAATTGCAGAAAGTCCCAGGTATGGCAGTGGGATTCATCCAGCACATGGACAGAGAATGGAATCAAGGCTACCCCTTCAGAGCTGAGTCTCTAAGCTATTCCAAACCTGCCCCCACCTTGCATGCTGGAGTAGCTGACAAATCAAACACACACACACACACACACACACACACACCAGGTGGGTTTAGGACACACACACCAGGTTTAGGGATCTAGCAATGCCCTAGGTGCATTCTGATGGAAGTCTTTTTTTTTAAAGATTTATTTATCATTATAACTAAGTACACTGTAGCCACTAAGTACACTGTGGTTGCTGGGATTTGAACTCAGGACCTTTGGAAAAGCAGTCGGTGCTCTTAACCACTGAGCCATCTCTCCAGCCCAGATGGAAGTCTTTTTAAGCAGGAGAACCCGTTGTCAATGAATAGTTGCTGATCTAATGACTGATTGATGCATAGAGTCTCTAATGTCCCAATAGTTCATTAGAGTTGACGGAAGTGGCAGGAAACCTGGAAACTCTTTTGAATTCCTCTTAGAGGCTTTATGAGAGCCCCTGCTCACATACCAACCACTGCCCAGCTTACTGAACCCACAGACTGGAGACCACATCAAGAACCCAGCAGACCTACGTGAATAAAACTTGGAAGCATAAAGGCAAATATGGCATCCACATGATAGAGCTGTGTCACACTGCCAAAGCCATCTAAGGATCTCAAGAGAGGCATGCTGGGAACCAAATGAGTTCCCGATAGGTGTCTGCGTTTGCCAGGAATTGAGTTGTCATCATGGTAGTGTGGAAACAGTAAGTAAATTCAACATTCATTCATCATTTAATAAATTAATGTTTATTAAATACCTATTATCCATATGCTAGCAGAGATAAATGTTTCATATACATCACACCAATATATACAATCGTCATGGTTGTATGGGAAAACTGGCACTTTGGCTAGTCACGAGACCATGTGGAGTTATAAGACACATGAAATAGCATGACGCCAGTTATGATGAGACATGGCAGCCAACTCCAGGCTCTTCTTAAAATTATTATTTTTTTATATTATTCTCGGAGTCTCAACTCAAACACTTGCTATTTTGGAAAATATCCACCTCTACAGACATAAGGTAAGGCTGTTGCTGTTGCTATCCATTTAAAAAGAGATCATCAATTCTCATCTTTATGGAGAATGTAATTAAAACGTTCAGGGAAGTCTCAAGTGATTATGGCAAAGTATTCCCACCCAGCTCTTCTTCCTAACAGAGGTAGTCCATGCCTGGACTATTAGAAGGACAGGGTGCTCAATGGTTGGGTAGGTTTCCTTCTCAGCCACAGCCCCTGCCTACAGAAAAGCTGATCACACACAGAACCAGGTACAAAGTACAGTCACATTCCAGGGGAGGTAGGCACAGTGTGCGGGGAAGTCTTGTTAAAATATGAACAGACTAATAACTCCTTGCAGGACAGCAAGCCACACTTTAGAGTTTACTGAACTGTTTTAACTTAAGATAATTATGAAAAGAGCGATGGGGTGCAGCAGCGAGCAGAAAAGAGGAAACAGGGAGAGAGAGAGAGAGAGAGAGAGAGAGAGAGAGAGATATCCGTAAAGTCAGTGACGATATCCATCCCTCACCTCCACACCACGCCTGCAGACTGCTCTCGTGAGCACTTTCTTGACCCATCAGGCTAGAATTGGCCAAGCAGAGACTCACTGGTGAAGATTTCTGATGGAAGATGGTCAAGATGCAAGAGATGCAAACAGGGCTTTCAAGGGCTTTTATCTCTCCATCTGCACCGACCTTAGGAGAATGACCAGCAACCCTGAGACCACCTGTGTCCCCGCACATGGAGAATGGGAACAGGCTCTTGCCTTGGAAGTATGCAGTCAAAGCACCCTACTGTGCGACATCAGGGTATCTCATCTCAGCAGAATCACACCTGAATGTGTCAGGAGGCAGGTATTTGTCTCTCCTCTGAACGCTACTACCAATGTTGGTTGACCTCCTTAACGGAACTGGTACAGCTTAGCTGAAGGAATACTTCAACTGTTTTTTTTAATACCCAACTATATGTTCTGTTATAAGGAATAGCAAATGTTTAATCATAAATATTTTAATGGCTTCAGGGATTCATAGTATTCAATGACCGTGTTAAATGATAATAATCACATCTGGTTTATTACTATAGTAATTCAGCAGATTCTCTTCAGCAGTTATTTTTTATTATATGTGCTGTGCTACTGTCATGGTCATTTATAGCAGTAATATTTTAAAGTGGCTCATTTGTTTGTTTAAGGACAGTTTCACAATATATTTCTGTATTAATATACATTTTGCACTATTATTTCCAAGCTGCCACTGGAAAATTGATCCCAGCCTGTTATGACTGGAGAGGCCAGCAACACACAAAATGTCCAGACAGAGATGGAGTGGGGGAGGAGATGGGACTGTCCGAGTGCCCACTGGGGTCGCCATAGCTGCTGCTTAGTGGCATTCACAGATGAAGAGATGGCTTAAGAATTAAGAGGTAGTAAATGTAACAGGAAGACCACAGATTTGGGAATCCCAGAGGCAAAGATGTCTGGGAAGAGTCATAAGATGCATCGTCTGCAAGACCAAGGTCGGGACCTGACAGCCTCAATATTCTATCAATAATGTGGTGCCAGGGAGGAAGTGACAAGAGAAGCAAGGTCAAACCAAGGTTGCCTACAAGGTCACCTGCAGACTCCGATGCTGACGCTGACATCTACTTCAAATCCAGCCTGCATGGGCATGAGAAATAATATCTGCTGCCTAAGCCCCCATTGGCACCTTGGAGTGGGTCCACTTGGATGGTTCCTGCAGTGCCTGTCACGGGCACCATGGTCGGCGCCCGTTACACCTCTTCCCTTCTTGGTGCATCAATTCATCCATTGCTCCTTAGGAAGCAAGGCAAGCAAGGGGACCTTCCTAACCCACGGGAGGCAATTTTCCTTGGCAGCCTGATAAATCAGGCTGTGGAAAGTCAGGAGAAAACTGGTCAACTCCAGCCTTGCTTCCTCTAGCCTGGGCCCTGATTGGTTAGAAGACAGAGGGCAAATGGCTTTTACGGCTATGACTGATGTATGACTATAAAATGGTCTGTAACCAGGAATGCCAACTGACATGCCTGCTGATTTAACGGACACCCAGGGTTATGTTTGTAGAATCGCTTAAGCAAACACATGCTGGGTTTGAGGGGGTTAGCTGAGTGATCATTTCCCTGGGTCTTCCTTCCCATTTTATTTTACTTCATCGTAAAATTGAGGATAGTAAAGCCACACTTCCCTTTTCTTATAATAATGAAGATTTACTCCTGGCAGAAGCAGGTTCTCTCGATTCCCCTGGTTTTTACCTTCAAGGAAACTGTGACAGGCACAGAAGCCCTTAACATAGTCAAGGTTAGAAGTCATAGACTTTGGACAGCTGACCTCTCGGGCCTTGGAGAGATGCTCACAAGCTTGCATTTGCATTCAGAGAACTAAAAGAGAAGCTGGGGTTACTGTCAGATCGATGAAAAGGGAAGAAGTCTGTTTAACCACAAATCAACAAAAGCATCAGGGACAAAGATGCTGGCCTTCCCAACATAGGTGCCAGACGAGGGCATGTCCCTTGTTATCACTGGCTTCTGTAGCCTGGCGTTTCTCTGACTCGCTGGCTATCACGGCGGTGAGCAGGTCAGGTTTGGTGTGGAACTTAGCTTTTGTACTGCTGCAGAAGGATCGTTAGAGGCCTGTACATTTTACTGAATTTGGAAATTGTCTCAAACAAATGGTTCAGAAATGTGAAAGTTATCATACAGTGGTTCCTGGCTCTCTTTGTGGGAATGGCTCATTAGATCCATTTGATGCCATATTTCACGTTGAGTTAGGGATAGGAAACTGGTTCCCAGTGTCCACCCACTAAATGTCAGCTGACCTCATTAGTTCTCTCTGGGCTCCAGCAGCCAGCACCCACTCAGGCAAGCTGGCACCTGAGACATAACCTATTTGTGGCTCCTGTTCTACAGCTTCCAACTTTTAACTTCTCAAGGGGGAAGATGTCTAGAACTTTCCATCTAAATCTGTTACTTGAATGTGTTTATTCTCCTTACTCCTTTGGTTTGTTTCTGAGGCCACTGACTTCAGCCTCTGCCTCTATTAATCAATTTCTCTCCAATGTTTCACTGCTGTTAATTTTTACTCATCACCTAATCTCCTGAGATAAATATATGTGTTTTCTTTCTTCTCTCTGCTTCTTTTTAATAATAGAAGAAGCCAAATAGCATGCATGGGCTGAATCAGAACCACGAATGGTTATTATGCAACTTGGGACTAAGGATGGCTCTTATGTTTTTAAAGAAGTATAAGCCAAACAAAACAGAAAATAATCTATGGAGAAGTCTGTGAGTTCCCCTGGCTCCCACCTGCTGCGGGAAAAGCAAATGCTGACCCCATCGCCAAGCATATGATGCTCTCCCTTCCGTCTACCGAAGCACGGCCTTTTTACTTCGTCCCATCAGCTCATGTGACTTAGACTCTCTGCCCTTGGTTTCTAGATATTTAACTTGCTGTTTACTTTTTTTTTTAATCAAAGGACTCTTCAAGTGTATTTCATGTTATTTATCTAACCCTTCTCTTGATCATAGCTAAAGATCAGCACATAAAGATAGAATATGGCCGGTCTTCCCATCTTTTCACTCAATAGCTGGCATTGTGGGTGCTCACTGCCTTTTTTTACTTCATGTAGTATTTTTTTTCTCAACCCACATTCCTTCTCGACCTAACCACTTTTGATAATACCTTCCTGCTTATCCTTCTAATAGTTAATTGACTTGGAGCTAAATTCAACATTGCAATTAATATATAAGTCAAAACAAAGGGACAACATGTTGCTGAGTTATCGGAGTGTACACTCTGAGACACTGTCTCTGGCCCTAGAGTCAACTGCACGCGCACGGCGTCATAGGAAATCTCCATTGCTTTCCTGGGCTTTGAGGAATGCCACAGACCCCTCTTCACTGTGGTGCCTTCTCTACAGGAAAGAGCTTCTTGTTGAGCTGTGAACGTGCATGCAAATGCATGTGAAACTGGAAAGTACGAAACCTGTAGCTTGGTTAAACTAACGATACCCAAGAATATAGGCTGGGGAGAAGAGTTGACAGTTACATTCACAGCAGATGTGAGGCGAGCTGTCATCACACTCACTGCACCCGCTAGGCGTATTACTTAATTATCTGCCACTAAGGAAAGAACCATTTGGCCTCCATGAGCCATCTAGAATCTCAAGTCCACATAAACACCACAGCCTGGAACCTTGAAAGACCTTCTGCTCTCCCTGGCTGAAGGTAACAGCTTCCTACAAGTTTACTCTTCTTATCTTTGACCTCAGTTCTTCAGGCATGTCAATGGGAGAACTTCCTCTATGACCAGGAGTTGGCTGCGTCTGGGGAACATGATTCCACAGTTGTAGGTCTCAGAGAGCCCAGTCTAGAAATAATCCTCCGAGCTATTCACTTAGAGTGAGAAATGGAACTAGTGTATTCATAAGACAGACATGTGCCAATAGAGCCAATATGCTATCGTCATTGTAAAGTCGTTTAGAAATGAGCTGAAGTTCATGTTTTCCCCACGCATTTCTATGCTTATCAAAAGTATCTCTGGCTTCAATAGCAGATGGATACTTAAATAAAATGTGGTATATTCATCCAACACAATATGATTTGGCAATAAAAGGGAATAAAGTTCCGATCCATACTACAACATGGATGGAAGCAGATTATAACAAGTGAGTCTCTTTATGTGAATGGTCAAAGGTAGGCACATCTGTAGAGCTGGAAAGTGGATGAGCGCTGGCCTAGACCTGAGGAGACCGTGAGGAGTTGGGAAGTAGGAAGTAATTGCTAAAAGGTGTAAGTAAGGGTTCTTTGGAGAATGACTAAAAAAATATCCTAGAAGAATGATAGCCACACAGCCCTGTGAGTGTACAAAGACACCCTGATTGTACAACTTAGGTGGGTAAATTGTATGTATTGAATTAGTATCCAAATTCAGCTGCTTTGATGCATTTAGAAAGCATCTCTGAGGTGGCTCGTGGCGCACAGCCGGACTGAGACCTTCACTCCCTTGTGTTTTCATGTGAGTGCATTGTTTTGAAGGTCACGTCTTTGTCACAGTAAAGGGAAGAAGAGTAAGAGGACGAGCAAAACTCAGGTCACCAAAGAGAGAGGGGCGAGAAGCATAAGCAGAAACGGTAAAAAGATGTGGGGAGAGAAGGAAAGGAAGCCCACCCTGTCGGATCACCTTCCGGAAGCTCCGGGCATCCTGGCTGCAGTTCCTTCCCAGCATTTCCGGGAAGTGCTGAGAGTACTTCCCCCAACCCCTCACACCCCCCCCCCCCGCAGGCAGATCCTCTCCCCTCCTCTGCCTTTCCTCTGAGTCTCTTTAGAATTCCTCTTAGGTTTCTTGGGGATACCTTTATGCTGTGGGAACCGGGAATGCTGACTCCTTTGATTGCAGCTCTCTGTGCCTGGGGACAGCCAGAACTCCAGTCTACTGGCTTTGTACACAGTCTCCTGCCTGGGCCTGGGACTCCAGCCAGCAGCAGGTTGTGGAGTCTGCAGCAAAGAGAGGGCAGATTGCTGGAGTTTGGTCAAGAGAACAGATGTGTGTGATGGGCCAATCTGACCACAGAGAGACATTTCCCCGCACCTTCTAAAGGTGCACAATCGCCTGGGTGAGCCAAGGCAATTTAACATGCATTACCTTCTTCATAAGCACAGAGGGCTGGAGCCCTTCCTCCCGTAGGCTGTGCAAGCTAGGTAGGAGAGGAAGCCAAGTGCCTCGGAAATGCTGTAGCAGCTTCGGGGAAACACATGTCCGTGGAAAGAGCCCAACAGTGTACTAATGGCCTAGCCGTTACCACACCCTGGCCAGAAGTAAGAAGCTATTGATCGTCTGTTCACTCTGCCTTTCAAGGCGAGACTGGCGCCATCTTTACAGGGGAAGGGGGAAGGACACAGGACACACAAACCTTCTACTTCATTTAAAGGAGCCTCTCCATGCCTTCCATAGCCTTGCCCAACACTGGCTGGTGTCTGCCCCCTTTACAGTGCCTGTTACTGCTAGCCAGTCTCCAGAAACCAAAGACAATTAACTTGAGCTGGGAGAACCAGCATCGAGGACTCCTGGGTGAGAATTCCAAAGGTAGAGAGGGTACTTCCTGTGAAAGACTGCTTTCTAACCTCCCTATCTGGGATGTATTTATCATCTTGTTAAGTATGCCCTGTGACTTTCAGCCCCCTGAATCCTGGTGTCCTCCCTCTCGGGGCACCAAACACACATTCTCTGTGTTTTTGCCTCCTTCTCACCAAACCATTCACCACCGCAATACAATTTGTTGTAGAATGTGTACTCCCTTAACAGGGCTGTGAGATGAAATTCTGGGCCTTGATTTTGCTGAAGGCGTATGAGGGAAAGTTTGACACAAGGATAGACAAGAACATACACAAAGCCATGGAGCTGACAGAGCAAAACCAGCTACTTCTTACCATCTGAGACACTCAGCCACAGGGCTTGGCTTCTTCTTGTTGTTGTTGTTGTTGTTGTTTTGGGTTTGTTTTGTTTTCATGATGTAGAGAAGGAACTAAAAAGTCTAGGCTCATTCAAACGAGACAGGTTTTTAAAAAATAAATTGATTTTTAGATATGTTGAAAACTTCTGGGGCAAACCACTGAGACCTATAAATATGACTGAGATTCAGGCACATTGCTTTGGTCAGGTGTCTAGTTGCAGCAGCAAGACTGGTAGCTACCGGGATGCTGGTATCCGGCACCTTTCACTCAGTGTGATACGACTGAGGTTTCCTCCATGCTGTCCCATGCATCACAGCTCATTTCTCTCTGGCATTGGGTAGTGTTGCCTTGTATGGATGCCCTACAATTTGCCCATCCATTCAACCAGAAAATAGGCTCAGGATATTTTTAAATAAAAACATCACTGAAAGAAACGGCCCGTTCCTTTGTGAGCCTTCACCAGGCTCCGAGCCCTTGCAGAACGGAAATTGTACCTTTTCAGCCTCATTCCTGATACATCATTGGCTCCCAGGCCAGGGCCATTGAATAAACAAAAAAAAAAGGAAAGACAGAATGAGGCCAGCTCTGTACAGGAGGGCCGTACAGAGAAGCCCAGCTTTGAGACACCACCGCCTTCCCCAGACGGACCATTTATTTCTAAGAGGACCTCGTGATCATGAGAGACACCAAGTGCCTTTTGTCCGGATGAGACAGGAAATTTGCAACAGAACCAGGTCTCACAGGGAAGGTGAACCCCCAGTGCAACCTTCCATGGCGCAGTTACCCGGACTGTCCTTTGCAATGCTTTTGTGGGGACCCGCTGGGTTAATGCCACCAGAGTCTAGATTTGCCAGAAAATAATCTTTGTATAGCTGCACTTGCTTTTCAACTGTGAACTGTCTGTCACCAGTTCCCAGAGGGAGCAACACTGGAGCTGATACACTCTCCTCAGTCTGACTGAAAGTGCTGAGAGAAGCGGCTTTCTTGTCCAGTGACCCCGGGGCAGGCCCAGCTGCTCTGTGGAAGCACTTCCCAAGTGTCAGGAGTCTGTAGGTCTCCTCAGAAGGTTCCCTCTCCCCCCGTTTCCTGGGGTGTGAAATGCCAACTCACTTGGGAAAGTAGCACTAGGAATACAGCATTCATTCCCGTCCACAGGCCACGGAGGAGAAGTCCAAGGAGGGATGGTCCCCTCTCTCCCCTTGCTTCTTCCAAATACCTACCCCTTACTCTGCATCTTCCTCTGCTCCTCACATTGGTCCACTGAAGTGGCCAACCCAGCCGACAGAGAGAAACACACAGGATTTTCAAATACAAAGCATCTCAATTAAAAAAAAAAATGTTGAGACCTGGACATGACGTGAGATCAGTTTATGTAAGCTGCTCATTGTATGAGTGTGTGTGTGTGTGTGTGTGTGTGTGTGTGTGTGCGCGCGCGCGCGCGCATGTATGTGCACGTGTGTGCAAGTGTGTGCGGGACTGTGTGAATAAGTGTTAGTGGTACATGTGTGAGTGTATGTGTGTATGCATGAGTGAGTGTGTGTGTACATGTGTGAGTATGTATGAATGTGTATGTGAATGTGTAGGTATGAGTATGTGTGCATGTGTGTGTATGTGAGAGTGTGCACAGGTACGCACATGTGCAAGTACATATACATATGTGTGTATATAGATGCATGCATATACATGTGTACATAGACCAGAAGGCAGTATCAGGTGTCTTTTATTTCATCTTTAATCCTGTGTTTGCATGTGAGTATGTGCATGTGAGTGCAGGTGCCCTCAGAGGCCAGCGGCATCAGATGCCTCTGGAACTGGTGTTATAGGCAGTTCTGAGCCACCCAAAATGGATGCTAGACATGAGACCTGTGTCCTCTGTAAGAGCAACGAGTGTTCATAACATCAGAGCCATCTCTGCGGTCCTCCATCTTATTTTTGCGACAGGATCCCTCACTAACTTTGGAACTCACCCACCCATCAAGATGCCCTTTTGTCTCTGCTACCCAGTGAGATTACAGGAACACAGCATGCCTTAGGCCTAGCTTCTTACATGGACACTGGGTATCAAGCTCATATCCTCATGCTTGCCTGGCAGACACTTTATCCACTGAGCCCCTGTTGATGTTACTAATACTCAGTAAGAGAAAATGAGGGCCCCTGTTTGTGACAGGTATTAAAGGCAGACCTCACCAGACTGGCCATAAAAGGCTGCCTTCTCCCTTGCTTCCCAGGGTGGTAGAGCCAGCCAATCTCCAACCCATGTGACTGCACTTCCATCCAAGACAATTTGAATTAATTTTGTGCATGAAATTTGGTGGGGTGCAGTGCCAAATATTTAACTGAAATCAAGATGCAAACTTCCCTCGATCCACTCAGTTCTGTAAATCCTGTCAAAAATGAAACCAAAGCCATTAGGCGTGCCTGCCAACTCGGGCCCTCTCTGCCCCAGCTGCTCATCGTTCTAGGTTCCTTTCCTCCTGGCGTGTCCCCCCAGCCCTGTGGTATTTGTTCTGGTATATTTATGGGTCTCCAGGCAGGACCTTTGTGCTGTTAGCTCTACTGATGTTGCCAAGTCTAAGATCCCTTTTAGGGACTGGTTTTATTTAAAGAGCACCCCATTAATGGGTTTAATGGCCTTTCAATCACTTAGCATGCATTGTCAATGAGATAGAATCGATTTTCTGAGGATTCTGGTTCTGGGGGGAAAACAAACAGCCCTAGCTTCCGACTGCAATGTGGCCAGTGAACAGACGATGAAGAACTGAGCTGCAGCCGGGATGCCAAGCATCTCATGAGGCAACCAGGCAGCAAGCTGGGCATGCTAGACCCTGAGACACTCTGCCTGGCATCTTTAGAAGAGTCCCACTGTCCATTCACAGGAGACCTGATCCAAACCTAATACATTATTTTTGGGGGGAGCGATGTATGTTTCTTGTGATAGTTTATCAAATCCTCAGGCTCATAGCTATAGCCCTGGTATAGCTCATAGCCCAGGGTCTCCAGACATGAACTTAGAAAAGCATCATTTTCATTATGCAAGGCTTCACAGATCAGAACCCTCACACATGCTTGCACTTTTGGGGAGCACTGAATTCCACCCTTGAATTGATGATAGCGTTTGTCCAAGTGACTCTGGGGCTCCGAATGGTGGGGATCCCGGCAGGGACATGGGAAAGGTGAAAAGTACAGTGTCTGTGACACTCGGGGTTTGACTTGTCAAAGTTAGGGGATCTTTTCATTGTTGCTAAGCAAAGCATGCCTCTTCCTGCTCTCCGACAATCAGCTTCCGGTTAATCCCTGTCCTCTTCCTTGTCCTTAAGCGTCCTTCCAGAGCCCCAGACTGAGTCCTCACCCCACCACTGACCCTGTAGGCATTCCTTGGCACTCAGTGTCCAGACTCCTCTCTGGGAAGGTGTGTACTGATTGTCAGTTCTGACCTCCCTTCCCAGAGAAGGAGAGGCTAAGGAGACAGGTCCCTTCTGACAGGAAAACCTTTCTCCTCGAGCTGAACTTACTGTGTCTTCTATTCTGTCTCACTCACCTTTCCTAAGGTATGCAAAACAGACCCAGTCATGTCCAGTTCAAAATAATACCGAGAGCACCTGTCACCTGCAAAGTGTCCATCCTGTGTCAAATGCCTAGAACCCCCCCCCCCCGTCTCTCCCCTCTGTTGTCTTATAAAAATACCTCCGGAGATAGAGAAAAGGATACCGTGAGGTTAAACAATTTCCTGAGGTCCCACACTAGCTCTGGGCTAGTATTTTGTGTCTGTTTTTATTTTTAAATCCTAACCTGGTATTATTACTAATGATGATAGCTTAAAGATAAGACTGAATGTCAG
The DNA here is from genome assembly GCF_000001635.26 of Mus musculus. Lineage (NCBI taxonomy): Eukaryota > Metazoa > Chordata > Mammalia > Rodentia > Muridae > Mus > Mus musculus. The sequence goes on along the minus strand of NC_000072.6, from coordinate 51,727,918 downwards.
ATATATGAACCACCCAAGGTTCCCCAGCTTATCAGTGTCAAGGCAAGCATCTGAGACCAGCTGATGTCTGTGCTTAGATCACAATACCAATGTCACCTCCCAAGGCCTGTGGTTCCCCCATTGCACCAAAGCTCTTCTGTCTTCTCCTAAGCAATTTGGAAAGTGTCCCATAAGTTTCTCCAAAACAGTGGTTGGAAAAGGAACGGAAGAGATGCCAGGCGGAGCCGTCTCCACGCGCCCCTGCCTTGAACTGGAAGCTCATTTGCATTTGTCCTTCTGCAATCATTTCCAATTCCCAAGCAGAACACAATTTAACTGCAAAATTTGCCTTAACTAGGCAGCTGTCTGCCGCAGTCAGGCACCAGGCTCAGGTGCGGCTCCCAGTAGGCACTCCTGAAGCAGTGTGCCAGCCTCTGTAAAGCAATACAAAGTCACCTCGGAGAAATGAGACACCACTTGGATGAGACACGCGCTCCTGGGCCTGCTCATTGTCAGTTCAGAGTGGTGCAGTGGGTGCCAATCACGGCTCAATTACTCCCAGACTTGCCTGCTAAAGGTGTCCCTGTCATTTAGGGGAGCTGGTTCACGGCCAGCTACCACATGTCCATGTGTCAGGTGCCAGAAGGGTTACCTGAGATATTGTGTTGGAAGGGAACAGGTTCGGATTTACTTGGACTCTCTCCATGATGCCACCAGTCCATCAAAAGGAAGGATCCCAAGAGCCAAAAGGGCAGACAGTAGAACTCAACACCATCGGATAATGTTTACGACATTATACTAAAGGCTTAAAGGTAGGACAATACCTCTTCTCCTCTGACCCAGCATTAGACAGGGGTAGGGGGACTAATTGTGGTAAGCAAGGCAGGTGCCCTTAGAAAAGGACAAGCAAGCCCAAGGTTGTCTGCTCAGAGGCCTCAGCTGACACGGGAGCAGGAGAAAGACTACAGAAAGTAGCAAAGAAGAGTACAATACTGCGGTGTCTAATCTGTGAGGTAAAGGAAATTACAAAGATGTCCTAGAGGAGGAGAAGAGGGAGAAGGTGAAAATAACCCTGGGTCTCAGGGTACCCCGGTGCCAGTGAGATGGTACCAGTATCCAGTGAGACCAAGAAGAGATTCAGGAGAATATCCAGGTGATTGACAGATAGGCAGAGCACATTAGGCAATGATGTCAGGAAAGGGCACAGTGAGCTTCGGTCAAGGAGACAGGATGACAGCGAGGAAGAGTTGATATTGGTGACTCTTCCCTGGAGATGTTTGGGAGGGTGAGGCTGGTGTCGCAAGAGAAAGCCTGACAGAAGATGTATTTAGGGGCTAAGGACAGCGTGCTCTGAGTCCAAGGAAAGCTGAGGGGGGACACAAAGGGGAATGTGTTCCTGATGGGACAAGACTCCAAGGCAGTAAGAGAGGCTGGGGATACAGCAGGTCATATTCACAGTGGAAAGACAGAGAAGCCCTCAAGCAAGACAGGAGCAAGCAAAGAGATAGGGAACCACTGCAGCCATCTAGAGATGGAGATGCAGATGAGGAAAGAGCTCCCAACCGGCCCCTTGACATTGCCAGTGGGTCACCAAGGAACTGATGTGCCCTCTAAATAGTGTGAGGCCATTCTAAAACAGTTATCTTTTTTTATAACTGGACGGATACTGTCTTAGTCACTGCTCGGGTGCTGTGAAGAGACAGCATGACCAAGGCAATTCTTTAAGAAGAAAACATTGAAGTGGGTGCCTGATCGCCACTTCAGAAGTTCAGTCCGTTATGAATGTGGCAGGGAGCCTGGTGTCACACAGGCAGACGTGCTGCTGAAGCAGTGGCTGAGAGTCACATCCTGACCCACAGGGGTGGTGGTTTAAAGATGCTTGCCCCTTAAGTGAGGAGATGTGGCCTTGTTGCAGTAGGTGTGGCCTTGTTGGAGGAAGTGTTGAAGTAGGTGTGGCCTTGTTGGAGGAAGTGTCACTGTGGAAGTGGGCTTTGAGGTCTCCTATGGCTCAGGCTCCATCCAGGGCAGAAGAGCCTCCTCCTAGCTGCCCGAAGAAAACAGTCTCCTGCTGGCTGCCCTCGGATCAAGATGTAGAACCCTCAGCTCCTTCTCCGGCACCATGTCTGCCTGGATGCTGCCATGCATTCTGCCATGATGATAATGGACTGAGGCTCTGAAAGTGTAAGCCAGCCCCAGTTAAATGTTGTCCTTTATAAAAGGTGCCTTGATCATTTTGTCTCTTCCCAGCAAGGGAACTATAACTAAGAGAAGGCAGAGAGAGAGAGACTGTGGGCTTGGAATGGACTTTTGAAACCTCAAAGCCCACCCCCACTGACACACTTCCTCCAACAAGGCCAGGCCTCCTAATTCAACTAACCCTTCCAAATAGTGCCACTCCCTGGTGACCAAGCCCTGAAATGTGTAAGTCAATGAGGAGCAACTTTACTCAAATCCCCACAGAGATGCTAACGGAGGCAGCACGAGAGTCATGCCATTCAATTTTCATCTAGACATTTTTCATGTGTTCTTTTGGGGTTTTGTTTGATTGATTGATTGATTGATAATTTGTTCTTGGTCTATCTTGTCTTCACTTCTCCCCCTGACAACCTTCATCTCAAAGGTTTGGCTTCTCTCTTAACCATCGGCTCCACAGCCCATGGGCCTACACAAACATTCCAACGACAACCTGGTCTTCCTCTCTGATGTTGCACTCCCTTCAACCCTCCCCCACATCCCACCCCCCATCCCCCACTCCCACACCCGCATCTTCACATTGATACTGTGCTCTCAAACCCAGCACCAGATCTGAGCTTCAGTAAGGTGAGAACTCAGTTCATTACATCACTCCTCTGGGGGTCTAGCAACAATGTTTAGGTTATCCTAAATGAGGCTAGGAGCTGGGAGAAGCTGCTCCATTTGCCCTGAAGCTCAGAACAATGATACTCATTTAGGAAAGTCTCATGGCAGAGGCCTAAGTAACTATTCTTGACATTGGCATCCCCTCGCCCCTCACTATGGGTCTAACTTTGACATCAAAGCTCTGGATGTGGGATTTTCAGTCTGGAGCTCAAATCATCAGCCCAACAGTTCTCTGGGCCTTGAGATGGAGTTCTCTGATCACTGGTCAGTATTAGGGCTCAGACAGTTTCTGGCATCTCTTTGGGAACTGGGCTCAGGATGCAGTCATACTGTGGTAGTTTCAGCAGAGTTTTACTGAATTTTGAGAGGTATTTCATGAAGGTACCAGGCAGTTGCGATCCGCGGCAGGTTAACAAGACATTGGTCCTGGGTATCAGGGAGGATAGAGAACACATCCAGGAGTGGGCCTATTCTATTTCCTGTAACTATGTGCACATCTATATCTTGAGATGAAAAGTATAATTTCTTTTTTAAGATTTATTTATTTATTTATTTAATGTATATAAGTACACTGTAGCTGTCTTCAGACACACCAGAAGAGGGCATCAGATCCCATGACAGATGGTTGTGAGCCACCATGTGGTTGCTGGGAATTGAACTCAGGACTTCTGAAAGAGCAGAACCATCTCTCCAGCCAGCCCCCCCCCCAAGTATAATCTCTAAAGGGCTCATGGACAAGGGAGGCTGCAGTTCTCAATGGACAGTTTCAGTAGATATTCTAACAGTGTGTTACACAACAGTGTGATTGTATTTTACATGATTTTCAAAGGGTTGGGTGGTATATTTTATGTTACGGGTTTTAAGCATGATTTTTTTTTAGTTAAAGCCTAATTTTAAGGCTTTAAGAACTTCTGTCTAAAATTATAAATGACAGTGTCAAGCATTGACAGGACACGGAGGAAATAGAGCCCTATACAACTCAAATGGAAAATCTTGAAATGCCTCACTCAATTAGAGATATACTTACAATATTAACCAGGAATCTATCCTGCATAAGTGAAAATGTATCCCTCTAAGAAAGACTTAAACTAATTTTTTTGTCAAAATAGTCCCAAACTGGAAATAATCTAAATCTCCATCATTGACAAATGAACAAAAAAAATTAAGATTCATTCAATAGAACAGAGTCCCGAGATAAAATAAAGTTAATACATATACAACGCACATGAACTTCAGAAAACACTATCTAGACATGATCATATATTGTGTGTATTCATTTATTTGCAAATATAACGTGTAATTCTTGTCCATATTTAAGGAATGAGGATCCATGGTTGTGTAGACACCATAGGAAAACAATGGTAGGGACTGACTGCAAAGAAAGTCAAGGGGACTTTGGGGGTGATAAAATGTTCTGTATTTTTATGGTGGTAGTGGTTTCTCAGACACATACACATTTGTGTGTGTGTGTGTGTGTGTGTGTGTGTGTGTGTGTGCATGCGTGTGTGTGTGTGCATGCGTGTGTGTGTGTGTGTATGTATGTGTGTGTGTATGTGTATGTGTGTATATGTGAGTGTGTATGTGTGTGTACATTTGTGTGTGTATGTGAGTATATGTATGTGTTTCATTTCATGAAGGATAGCTCAGTAAAAAGTGACTGAGCAAAGAGAGGGCTCCCAGAGTCATTAGCAGATAAAAGCTAAAACCTATTTATGGTTTTCTCATCTCCCATAGCTTCTCTTCTCATTCCTGAAAGCATTTTCCTCTTCAGGCTCCCTGAGCCGATAGACTCCAGCTCCCATCAGCCAGTAGAGGGAACTCTTTCTCAGGTGGACGTTTCCTCAGCCTGTAAGGTGCCAGGCTAATCTGGAAGCTGTACAGATGTGCTGGGCATGCCTATCAATGGGAAGATGTCTCACTCGACTGTGAAACTGCTGATGCAGAGGAGTGCCAGGTCTAGACGCTGGATGCTGTAGCAGCTGAACTCTGGGGAAACCAGCTAAGAAACCTGCTGAAACAGCAGATGGACCTGGCGATGGACCTTTCTGTGTGGCTCTCTTCCTATTGATAGCCATCCCTAGCACCCCTTGGGAAGTGGTCTGGCTGCTTTCATGTGTCACAATTTTCTACTGGCACAACATTATACCATCTTGCCAGCATTCTGTGAGCCATGATCATGTCCTTGTCAGCAAGATTGAGTTTCACCCTTAAAGGTTGTTGTGTGCCTTACATATCTGTACTCTCTTATGGTTAGACTTCTGTTTTGTTAGCCAATACCTGCTTACCAAAATCTCTGATACAGTGCGCGGTGTATGGCAAGCTACCCTTGTCCTGATTCAGCTCAGGTTGATATGCCTCCCTGTGTACTGACTCGATTCTTCCTTTCCGTTGACACTTGGTCCCGGCCTCGTCTCCTGGGCTCAGGAGATGCCTGGTGAGCGCTTGGTGAGGGCATGAAGAATGCCCTGGTCTCAGGGATGGTTAAAAGTGGGCCGTGTACCAGGGTGGTGCCAATCAATTCATAAATTTCTAAAGTAGGTGAATGATTGCCACACTTTGAAATCTTTATGTTCCTTCAATCTTTTCTTTTCTTTTTATGTTCTGGCTCCTATTTCACACCTCCTGAAAATGTCACAGAGCACATATTTGGTTTTTAACGAAGAGTAAATGAAGTCTGCCCATTGGGAATCGTTTGTGAGTTTTCCCAACTCTTCCGAGGCAATGAGAAGGGTTCATCTGTGTGGGAAAGACACGAATAAAAAGATTGAGTTCTGCTACTGCTTGGAAATCACTTAGGAGACAGACCCACAAGTGAGAGTCGCCTTTGACCTGATTAAATGAAAGAATCCTAGCGCCGCCATAATGAGGAGACCCTAGATTTGGTGTCTTAGGGACCTTTAGAAATCAGTAGTGCAGGGTGAGCCATATAATCAACTAACACAAGCCTTTATAACCACCATGGCTGTCTCCCCACCCAGCATCCATAACCTGTCACCCCACCTGCCTCGGAAATACTTATAAGTCAGGTTCTCATATTCAAACCTAGCTTTTATGGCCTAACCTTAGAGTCCAAAGAAGGGGACTAAAGGCCAAGTTCCCAGCAATGCTGTTGTCTGTAGGCATCTGAGCATCTTTGAAGGTCTCGGTACGCAAGCCTTCTACAGTCACCTGGGTTGTGTCAGCCGGGCGGGTGAGGTGTTTAATGTGACAGTTCTAAAGCCTGGTTTCCTAAAGCAGATGTGCCATTGCAGGTACTTCAAAAGGTTTAAGAGAGAATGAGAGAGGAAGGGAGGTGACCTTGATTAGAACACATTCTCTGCATGTGCCAAATTCTCAGATAACGTGAAAGAAAAGAAAAGCCACATTCTACTTGCTAGAGGGGGAAGGGTTTAGAAAACCTCGGAAGTCTCCAAATGAACCCCATGGGCAATCTTTACTTCCCTGTGTTAAAACTCAATATATGCTTTATGGTACTTCAAGGAGGCATGAAGCAGGAGCAGAAATGTCTAAGAGGAAAATGAATGACAGAGTATGAAATTTTCAAACTGTGAGAATTATCTACATTTATAGGAAAGTGTGTAAGTCAGTTCACATTACCCTGGTATGTACCATACTTTTAATAACCCCAAATACGGGCATAAAAATCCTTATATGTGGGCTGGCTAGACCAATCAGTGGATATAGGTGCTTACAGCCACCAACAATGTGAATGTACTTAATATCAGTGAATTGTGCTCTTGAAATGGGAAAAAATAGACACTTCATTTTATATATTTTACTACAGTAAAAACTATAAAGACTAATACCAAAATAACATGACATCATGTTTATGTTATGAGTTGAACACTATTCTAAATGTCTTCTGTATGCTGCTCCAGTTGATCCCTAGTGATCCCATAAAGTAGTGTGTCCTCGGTTTTCAAATGAGAATAGGAGGCCCAGAGAAGCCGTGCACCTTGCCTATAGACATGAAGGAAGTAGCAGAGCTGGAAGAACAAACCCTACAGGTCAGGCTCCAGGGTCAGTGCTACACCGCACACACTCCCTGCTTGCTGGAAGTTTGTAAATGAATCACAGAAAAGGAGAGGCTCGGCCAGACCTCCTCCCCACTGGCCACTCATCCACACATGAAAGCCAATGACTCAGCCTTAGGCCAGAGCTGCCTCCACCTGACTTTGGCTGCTCTTACAGAGCACAGCCATGGAGATGTAGTCTGATACCATTCCATCAGCACAGAAAGACGTGAGATCTGTGCCTCCGACAGGGCGGGGCAGGCCTGATTAAACACTCTTTAGACCTGTGGGATTGTGTGCTCTTTAAAGTTATCTGGCGATTACTTACCCAGTCCTTTGAAGTTTTAATAAAATGCGATAGCCAATGCTGTGGTGAATCATTCACTAAGATACCTGCATGACCTGGGTTTGAGGACAGAACTCAGACTGCAGATTTCAAATGTTAGTGTTTCACCTGTGTGTATGTCCTGGGTTTTGGCAGGCTAGCATATCAGTTTAATGCATTGCTAGCAGTATTCTGGCTTTTTGCTCTCTCTCTTTCTCTCTCCCTCCCTTCCTCCTTCCCTTTCTCCCTTCCTCCACCCATAACAGGGCCTTGCATTAGAATTTATTGAGAGCTTATTATGTATAAGCTCATTATATGCAGTATTTAACCCTCACATCTCCAATCCATACCTGAGAAAAACACATGGAATTTAAGTGACCGGATTAACATCACCATCAAAAATGCAGAGAGCTGCTTCACACAGGCAGTCTTGACAAGGCCATGATCTTGGGATGACCCATTCCATACTCTGTGAGGTATGTTTTCCTCATCTGTACTGTGAGGAGGGTCTGGTCCAGATGGTGACAGATGTGTGAACTTCTTTAATTCCAGCCCCAGCCTCATCTATGTCCTTGTCCCTACACTCAGCAGATGCTACACCAGGGCCTCCCAGGCAGGTGTCCATCAACAGGATTAGGTGAAGTTTGGTCCCATCCATGCTGTTGGCCTGGAAACAGAGCTGAGATAGGTAGACATTGATAGGACCCTTCTGTCCTGTCCCCCAGTTCCCACGATGGTTCTTCCACTGTACCCAACCCCCAGCTGCCTAGGAGTCCCCGCTGTCTCAGCAAAGTCTCCCCAGTTGTGCACAGCTCAGTAAGATGCAGCAGAGGAGGAGAAGCTCCTTGTTGCTATTCTCATCACGCTCTGCCTCCCTCTGGACCCACACGGCCTCTTCTCACAGCCTAAGCCAGGCCAGAAATAGTTATGGGCTCAGCCTAGGTGCTAAGAAAAAAAAGCCCTGCTTAGAATCACTCTCCATGGCTGATACCAAACCACCATCTCAAAGTCACCCAATAGGACCTGGAGCCTAAAGCACTGCCCAGTCATACACCCATGCATCCAATGAGCTTTTCAGAAGTGTGCTAGGAATAGAAACAATGCTTTCACTAAGATCCTTATTATCATGAAGAAAATTATTACTGCTTTTTTTTACTTCTATTCTTTCTAAAACATTGTGTGTATAGATGTGTGTGTACATGTGTGTGCCCATGTGTGTACAGATGCATGCACACAGAAGACAGAGAAGGATAGTCAGTATAATGATTCAGCACGCCTTGCCTTGTTCCTTAAGACAGGTCTCTCACTGAAAATGGAGCTGGGCTGGCACCCAGCAAATCCCATCAAATCCTTCCCTTTTCTCTCCCTTCTTTCTGCCTCCCAGTACCAACTGGAGGATTGTGGATGTGTGGACACACAACCATGCCCAGAATTTTACCAAGGTGGTGAAGATTTGAACTCCATTCTCAGGGTTATACATCAAGCCTTCTCCCTGTCTCCAAATCTTCCCTACCAGTTTTCCTTATCATATAATACTCCTCCATGACTTCCCTGGATGTCTCTTGGAATGACTTTCTACTTTCAAATAATTGACTTATAAACAGGGGATATAGATGTAGCCTGGTGGTTAAACATTTGCTTAATACATAGAGGGCCTAAGTTCTATTCCTAGTACCATAAAGGAACAAACAATGGAATAATGATTCACCCAAGTCACCCACCACACATCCGTCTAGCCTGCTACCCATAAATGCTTCTCTTGGGGTAGACACTCTCGTTAACATTCAAAGAACCGGAGAAAATGACACCAGATTCGCTTTGCAGTAACCTGCTTATTGTTGAAGTTTACAACAGCAGTGGACACCCATCTCTTTAAAGGCTGACCTCAAACCCAAGTCCAACCTCTTACTTGCTGGGAAATCTTCAGAAAAATGAGTTTACCTCCCTGAACTTTCGTTGCCTTTCTGTGAAAACCAAAACACTGCTAGGAGCTGTGTGAGCCTTGAACAGTTATAACACATATGCCATCTGAGAGTCCCTGTGAGTGTTGACAGTTGTCACGGTCAAGCACAATCAAGGGTTTCATGGGGGCTGCCCAGGCTTCTCTCCAAGTATTGGTGTAGTCCCTGACCTCACTTTGCAGGTTCCAACAGTGCCTAGCTCAGAGGATGTCATCGCAACTTCTTGACGAATAAACAATAAAGCCATTAATTGATGAAATGTCATTGGGCCATGTGACTGCCAATCAAATAAATAACCAGTCTGCCATCAGGACACAAGGCACCCTGAAACCTCTGCAGCCCCAAGGAGGATAGCCAAGAATATGACCAGAAATGACTTGCCAGAGCTATTAGCATATATTTATAGTCAAGAATGTTTATTTTTATGTAAGTAAGAAAAATAAAAACAGGCTGAATGTTCATCAGCAAGGAGAAGTTTGAATAAATGATGATGTAATGTGAGATACTTATTTTCAGCTGGTATCTACTAACATAAAAAAATTCTAATTGTAGTAAATGGAAAAAAAATAAGTTGGGTAAACAATATAATACCAAAGATTGCTTTTTTAAAAATGTGTTTGTGTGAGGAGAGAGAAAAGAGACACACAAGGCGTATGCCAAAATCACACTCAGCTATTTATGATTTATAGAACTTAGGGTTAATTTTTTTTTCTTCTTGGTATATTTCTGTATTTTCTAAATTTTGTTAAAATGATAAAAAGAGAAGAGCTGCTACTGAGCAGAGTAGATCTGAAGTATAAACCTTGGAATTAATATAACAGGAAAGAAATACCATGTCTGCCTATGCATATAGACTCTCAGGAAACCCACTCCATCACCCCTAGGACATGTTCAACTAGTACAGCCCACGATGACCCATCCCCATTCTATTTGCATCCTCCCAAGTATTCCCAGACTGACATCACAGCACAATCTCAGTGCTGCAAAGATGACACCACCCTCCCAGCTACTGGAAACACCGAGGAGGACCACAATAATGTTTTACTGTCCTTCCCGGCATCTGACATCTAGCAAATAGAGTGAACCTCACCTAGACATATTCCCAGCTATTAAAATCCAAACCCACGTGTGTTATCTCCTGCCCTTGAGGTGCCTGATACAAAGGAGGCATGATAGAACACCTGACTGATAAGGCTGAGCAAATATGTTTTTTAAAATGGGCTACAGGAAAAGCCCAGGTTGGAACTGTGCAATACGCATTAAACTCTAGCTCGGCCCGAGTAAAAGGTGAGTCTCGATTTAGTCAAGTGTGACTCCTAGAATATTTGTTTAAGGAAAGCCATTTCATTACCTTCAAATCCACAAGGGATTGCAGTATAAAGCTGAGAGTCTGAAGCAAGGTAGTAAATACATAAAAGGCTTTTAGGAATGGATGAGAATTATTTATAATGAGCCTACTGGTCTAGCGTGATTTGCTTCTTCTGATGTGCTTTCAAATAACTGTTGGAAATAATAAAGAAGTGACTTTTATCTTCATCAATGGAGTCTTACAGAACGTGGAGGAATCGAGGTAGAAATGGCCTGCAGGCTTCCTCCCTGAGATCTGACTCTCATAGTATCTGAAGGTGCTATGTAAGCTACAGTGGAGGAAACCAGTCACTTATCCTACCCAGCTCTGGTGCCTGTGAACCCCAGCAATGACCAGCCCAGCAAGACATCCCCACAGTACAGTAGTGACACTTCTAACTTGGAGGTAGTCACAGCTGTGTAATTGGACTTAGCCACTCAAACAGAAGCAATTCATGCCTGGAACTGGAGACCTAGCCTGGCTGGAAAGATCATGGACATTATAGGAGAACCTACTGCTGCCAATTTCCTAAACCAATGTGATTTCTAACTGTACTCTAAATACACATACTCAGAGATAAGTGCAGTTCTTACTTCTCACCAAAGAAGTATCTTTCATACAATTATAGAGACTCATAACTGGTCAAGATGCAGAGAATAAGTCATATGGGGTACCTAGCCCTAGCTGATACAGCTACATACAACACAATCTTTACACCAAAGACTCAGAGAACATCATAGGAGACAGGTCAGAGGATTGTAAGAGCCAGAGGGTCAGGATGTCTTCTGTAAGATTGTGTCTTCTAGATATGACAAATAAGCTACACCCATAAAATCTCAACAGTGCAGTGGCTTAAAAAAAAGACCTGAACAATGATGAGTCCAGCAGGAATGGGAAGATTTCACAAAATCCCACCCCTAGATAAAGAGCTGCAGGCAATGACTGTTGATAAAGAGAAATCTTTTCTCCCCCCCCCCCATAGTTTGTCCAATTTCAAGTGGTCAGCCCTGAACCCATGAATGTAAGAACAACATTAAATGGACTCAGTTTCTCATTCTCTGTCTCTGTCTCTCTCTCTCTCACACACACACTCACAAACACACACACATCAATAATAATTAAAGAAGAGGTCATGAATGTGAGAGGGAGTTGGTGGAGGGAGATATGGGAAGAAACACAGATGGAGTGATATAGCACAATATTCAGATATAAAATTCTTTAAAAATTAAAAAGTAATTTGCTCACTTAGGTAGAGAAACTTTCTCAATTTTATTCTCTCTCTCTCTCTCTCTCTCTCTCTCTCTCTCTCTCTCTCTGTGTGTGTGTGTGTGATATGTGTGCATGCTTATGTATATGTGTGTTGGCATGTGTTGTGTATGTGTGGGTGTGTGTCTGTGGGTGTATAGAGGAAAGAGGTTGACATCTGGTGTCTTCCTTGATCTCTTTCCATTTTCTTTATTGGAGTAAGTCCCTTTTCATCCATGTATGGGGACAACCCATGTCTGTCCATTGAGCCACCAGACAGGGTGGTATCAAATAAATGCCATGGGGCATGGGGACAAGAAGTATTCAGGATCAGATTTATTCTCCGAGGATTAGTGGCCACAGAAGCTTGGTGAAAGGATGAAAGCTGCTGAACACCTGGTGGGATGGCCTGGGGCAGAGACGGGAGGAGGGGCAAGGTGTAAACCAGAGCACTAAGCAACCGGAAACAAGAGGAACAAGAGCGCTCATTTAGCTGTCACTCTCCCAAGCCCGCTGGCCGAGGTATGTCTGGGGCTTGTGTTTTGGCAAAGCCTGGGGGATAATTCTGAGCACAAGCTTGTCACTCTTCTGCCTCTTCCTCCAGGACACAGAGCAGCTGCCTAGGCTGAGTCATGTCTACAGAGCCAAGGGCTGATCTATATATATATTCCCCAAGCTAAAGCCTGACCATTATTCTGAAGAATTACTGTGACAGTGCCAATTCTCCATGCTTCTCCCTGATCAAACCCCAAATCCCTTTTGACTCATTCAAAGTTCCCAAGCCCCACCCACCACCAGTGTCAGCTACCTCATAACCCCAAGTGTGAGCCTGTGGAGTCAGGGCATCATGTTCCTTCCACCACCTAGGCTGGCCTTCCAAACAGCTCCTTCTGAGAGCTCAGAAAACATGTATGAGTCCTCCCCACCTCCCACCCCACACACACACCCCGCTGTCCCATGACCCATTAATTCCATCTCTCAGGTGTCCCCGTGACAAACTTTCTATTCATTCTTTTGTTTGTTTATCCGGTGTGCACCAGGGGTCTTTCTGGGTCCTGGGACTGTGCAGTGATCAATATGCCAGAAACTCAGGTTCTGTGGGATTTATAGCCTTGGCCCTTTGGTTGGTGTTTCCCCTGGATTTATATATGTTTGCGTGTATTTATTCATACCTATGAATATATGTTTGGCTCTTTGGCAAGACACGTCTGAAATACTGTCAAAGGGAGTCTGTGACCTCTGTCCATAATGCAAGGATGCAGATTATAAGAGGAATGGCTTTTAGAGTTCTCTGCCACAGAAGGATAACCATTGTTAACAACTAATTGGATATTTCAAAATAATAGTGAGAATTTTGAGCATTCTATTCCAAAGCAAGCATACCATCTGAGTTAGTAGCGCCAGTGGCGTGATATATATCTATTAGTAAAAATCGCGAACGTGTATTAAATGTCATGATTGTGCCTGGCAAGAAATTGTTTTCAAAAATGTAAAGAAGAGATTTAGTTCCAGCATTCAGGAAGTAGAGGCAGGTGATCTTTACGAGTTCAAGGTCAGCCTAGCCAAACATAATCCGTCTCAGGTCAGTTAGACCATGTCTCAGAGAAACAAGGGGGATGGACGAGACCATAAGTATATGTAATTGTGTA